>NC_142946.1:2988659-3003659 GCF_046866305.1 Octopus bimaculoides
ATCGAACATTACAGAAACTTGGATCCGTCTCTCAAATGATCACATGCACAGACACCAATCGAGTATCGAAAGGTTTCAATACCTGTGAACAGTTCAGATAGATTCGACTGAGGGCGGCTCTGACATGTTAACGCCCCTCTGTAGCTCTTGTTTCACTCATTTGACTGCGGCCATACTGGGACACCACCTTGAAAGGCTTTAGTCGAACAAATCGATCCCAGAACTAATACTTATTCTATCTGTCTCATTTGCCGAACCGCTATATGACCAATACAAACCGAGCTGTATTGGTAACTGTTCATAATATCCGGCGAGAAAGCCTTTCAGAGAGACAACTCAAACTAACATTTGTCCTAGATTATCTACTGATAATCAATCCTTTAGATTTGCTACTCTGTCTGTCAGTATTTCTAGCGATAATCTTTTGACCAACATTTTAAAGGTCTAACATTATCAACATATCGTTTCTGTTTTGGACCTTTAGATTGTTCAACCTCGTTCAGTCTGTTTTATGTCTCTCTATCATGATATATATATATATATAATTTATCGACCCTGAAAGGAAAAGTCGACCTCGGAGGAATCTGAACTCAGAATGCAACGACAGACGAAATACCGCTAAGCGTGCTAACGTTTCTGCTAGCTCGCCGTCTTAAAAAAATGTAGAAATTTTTGATTAGATCGACTCCAGTATGCAACTGCTACTTAATTTATCGGCCCCGGAAGGATGAAAGGTAAAGTCGACCTCGGCGGAATTTGAACTCAGAACGTAAAGACGGACGAAATAATGTTAAGGAATTTCGGATGGCGTGTTAACAATTCTGCCAGCTCGCCGCCTTACGTCAATGTGAAAATTAAAACATCCTTTAATGAGATGCCTAATAACCTGAACAACAACAAAAGTGATAATCTTAGCAACGGCAACTCATCGTAGAATTAAGAACACCGACACATTTATGATAGTCGCAATAAGATCGGTAGTCTTCAGTTAGCCTTGGTAGACTTGCCTTTTGCTTCACATGGAATACGATATTGTTTAGATATTCGTTTAGATATTCGTATCAGAAACCTGTTGAGTTTGTTTGGTCTATAAATCTCTGGTGAACTTCTTTTACAATTCACACAAGTCCTCGGCACTCTCTCACCATTCTCTCATTCTCTCTCTTCTTCTCTGTCCAATATATTACGCAATGGTTGGCCATAATTCTCACTTCTTTGACGATATCTCTGGATTTATATATTTAAAGCTACCATTCTTGTTCCAAATATTTCACTCCCATAGACATTATTTATTTGAACAGTCTTACCAATTCTCATGTTATGTAATATTCTATTTGTTTTGTATATGCTAGTATTCAACTGAATTCTGTCTATTTTCTTGTCTGGTCTTCTACAAATTGTTTTCCTTCAAGTGTCCACCATTCCCGCTGTTATTTTTACTCCCTCACTTTCCCTCTCCCCTCTCCTCTTCCTCTCTCTCTCTCTCTCTCTCTCTCTCTCTCTCTCTATATATATATATATATATATATATATATATATATATACATGTATATATATCTACCTCTCTCTCCTGTTACTTCACTTTTCTTTTATTGTGTTTATTAGTTTTTTTTTTTTATTTCTTCGAAAATTCTAGATACTCAGTTACACATATTTCAAGACTTACCATTTTCCCTTATCTCTAACATCATTACATACGTCAACAAGCAATATTTTCTAGTTGCTCCAACTTGATCACATAGTTACTGTTCGGTTGGAATGGAGAATCCTCTCTCATTTTCCAAGTGTAAGATAAATTAAAAAAAGAAAATATTGATAGAACTAGCCTTTTTTTCCTTGTTTGATAAAAATATTGTCTTAAATTCACTCGAAGGACACGCACTGATTGAGTTAGGTGCCACAAACATTGATAAACTCAAAGAACTATCGCAGAAATATAAGCATATTCTGGACTGGATCACTTGAGATTTGAAACCACATCTTCCAGCTTCACTATAGGAATGGAACTGTGGATGATTCTGGTTGTTGAGCCAGTTAAATGGCCAAAGACAGAACAAATGACAGAATTATCGTACAGATATTTTTTGTGGAAAAGTCTACAAAATGGTTCTTTATTTTATGCAACGTCGTTCAGTAAAATGTTACAGAATGTGGTTGTTCGTGCTAAGCTTTTAGTGTAAAAACATGATTGCCTCTGAAGAGAATGTCATCTTCAACTCCAATTTATTAACATTGTCTCTAAGTTACTTCAGTCACATTGAGTGATTCATCTTTCAGATGATGGTCAACGGTTTGGTCAGCGAATCATGGAATAGATTCTCTGGAATCTCCAGTCTGAGAATTTGATCACTCAGTCGTCATGATCGCCAACTCTTGCTTCAATTATATACATGTGGATCCACTTGGTGCACTGCCTTCATGAACCGGTTATATATATATGTGTGTGTGTGTGTGTGTGTGTGTGTGTGTGTGTGTGTACATACATGTATATACATATATGTCTGCGCATACATACATATGTACATACATACATACATACATACATACATACATACATATGTAGACAGATAGATGAATAGGTAGACAGATGTATATAAAGGGAGGGCGAGTGAGAGAGGGAGAGATGGAAACACCCTATGACTCATGATGTCGTCTGTCTTTTTGTCTACAAACCATTCCAAATATTTTCTCCTTATCAACTTAGACAACCACCACCACCACCACCACCACCACCACTTCTAGTCTTCCTTCCTCTACTACTACTACTACTACTACTACTATTACTACTACCGTGTGCGCGTGGGAAGTGAATATGAATTAAGTGACCGGTTAGTTAAGTGCTTGGAATGTCAGGAAGCGAACGAGCAGATTGCCTTAGAATTTCGGACCGGATGCGATCCATCGACTCCTCTCTTAAAAGAACGTCAACCTATCAGTGAACCTAACTGGGACTCTCCTTAGACGCACTCACACACACACTCACATACAAACACACACATACACGCATTTATATATATATATATATATATATATATATATATGTGTGTGTGTGTGTGTGATGAGTGTGAGTGTGATGAGTGTGTGTGTGTGTGTGTGTGTGTATGTATACGCGTATATATGCATGATACATGCATTTCTAGAATGCACATAAACACGGCCTCATTAGTATTTGAACACCCAAATTTCCTGGCATCTAAAGCTGCAAGAGATTTTTTCTTTTTCTTTTCTGCTTTTAACATCTGATATTTCAGGTACCTGAGATCGAATCCCACCTCTATACACTTTCATTTTCATTCTCATTTGGGAGTTGTGGCTGTTGTGGTTGTTGTTTAGCCCCAGGCCTGTCTTCATCCACGAGACCTATGATCAATAGCATTCCGTCTGCAGAAATAATGTTTTACTTTCAAACCGACACAGTGTATCTAAGACTATATAATTTAGTGTGTTTCTCCCTTAAGCTGTTTTGGTATAATACGAGGTCTGATCAATAAGTATCCGGACTGTTGCTATAGTAACGAAGCTAAAGCACGCAGAGTTGAAGCCGCTTGGCACAGATTGACCTTGAACTCTGCTGTGCATGCGCGCTAAGTTTTATCATTCTAACTGACTTCCGCTTTTTACAGCAGTGCTTGGAAGGAATGTGGATACCGTGTACTCGTGGCATTGACCATGACAGAGAAAGTTGTCATTGTGATACCTGCTCAGAGACCTATGCAAAGTTACAGAAAGTGTATGGAGAGGAGTGTGTGAGCCACACACAAGTGTACGAATGGTTCAGACGTTTCTAAGATGGCCGAAACAATGTCGATATTCACGAACGTTCTGGGAGACCTGCGACCAGCAAGACTGAGAAAAATATCGCAAATGTGCATGCATCTGTGAAGGGAAATCATTGAATCACCGTCTGTGAGTTATCAGAGGAGGTGCAGATTAGTTACGGTTCAGTTCAGTCCATTATCGCTGAAGATTTGGATATGTCAAAACTGCTTTCAGCTGACCAGGAAGACATTTGGGTTTCAGTGGCACAAGATCTCCTTGATTGTGTCGAGAACGATGAAAAGTTTTTGAAAACTTTACGTAGGCCGCTGAGTAGGTATTGCCAAGCTTTTGGCAGAATTTGATGCAGATTCTCTGCTCAACTTTCTCTTTTAATTGTTTAATTTTTAATCGTTATATATATTGTTTACACGTTGTAGAACCCATTGTATCGTCCTGTTTTGGGAGTCTTTTTATATTAAAACAGTGGTTCCCAAACTTTTTCAGGTTGCAGCCTCCTTGACACTCGAGCCACATCCTCCCCCCCCCCACTCAGCATTACAAACGTAGACAATTTTCTGCAGCAAATTCAGAACGACAGTATTTCAAAAATAAAACTTAACCTAATTAAACCATTCTTTTGGGGGTGAAGGGTTACATCCATCAACCCCTTTTGGCCACACTATTATTGCCCTACTTTTCTTCTATGCTCCTCATGATCTTTTCATTGATCACAACGAAGTGGGGGGCAGTATCGCTCACTTTGGGAAGCACAGTATTAAAACTTAACAGTAAAACGCTTTCTTCGGTTTAATAGTAAATGTTTATTTCATTTCTGTTAGCAACTACATCTGTGTTGCATGTTGTGTGTGTGTGTCTGTGTGTGTGTGTGTGTATGTGTGTGTGTGTTGTGTGTGTTGTGAGTTTTATGGTGTCTGTGTGTTTTTTTTTAGATAGATTTGTAGCCTGAATTCTTCAACAGTGTTGAACTAAAAAGACCGTTAGTGAAACCTTGTCAATAATGGTACAATGAAATATCCTCCGAGGAAAATTATACGATGCACCACAGATATAGATATGATATACACATTGAGAGAAGGACACAGACACACACACACACGTATATAAATGCAGACATACACTCACGTACACATGTTCTCAACCATACCCACGATCATATAAGAACATACATGTTTAAACACGCGCACATGTTTCTATATAGGGATATATACGTTGTGTGTGTGTGTGCGTATTTGTGTGTGCATGCGTGTGTGTACGTGTGTGTGTGTGTGTGTGAGTGTTTAGAAAATGGAGTTATGCTGGTGTAAAATTTCAAGTACGTTCCGGCCTGCCCTACAGGCCAGCCGTACAGTAAAAATTAGTTGAACAACACAGTGGCCTCACCCCCTCATCCATCTCCTTCTCCCTCCCCTTCTTCCCCTTCTTACTGCCCAGAAGAAACGGTTAAGAAACGTGTTAAAACAGACATTTGCTATGAAATCAGCTTCAACTTGATACTATACTTTGGTTCCCGTTTCTTCTTCTTCTTCTTCTTCTTCTTCTTCTTCTTCTTCTTCTTCTTCTTCTTCTTCTTCTTCTTCTTCTTCTTCTCCTCCTCTTCCACCTCCTCCCCGCCATCGTCTTCTGCTTAAAGATTATCTCAACTTATCCAACTCTCTCAACTTAATTCTAATTCTTTTCTCACCCCTATCTCTCGAGTTTGATAAAAACCCGTCAAAATTTAAGCAATCTTCTTGTTTTTTTTTCATTATTATTTTTTTTTTTTCTTCTCTTTATTTTAACATTTTCACTTGTCTGTGATACACTTGTCTGTTCTTTGTTTTTACGAGGGTCTAAAAAGAAAAAAATGTCTAAATGTTTTTTGTCAGTATTTACTGTAAACCGAAACCTCAGACATCTGCCGCAGTGTTGATGTCAACTCCTTACAAAGACGGACTCAAGTAAACTGCGAATATCATTCAACTAGAGTGGGGTGGGGTGGGAAAGAGATAACATACTCAAAAACTAAAACGACAAAAAGCGGGGCAATTGGTAGAGTTATTAAAGAGCGCTGGAGAGAACGCCTGGTGGTATTTGTCCTCACATTCGTTTGGCAACCATAACATACCATCAAGTATATTAAAGGCTTACAAGTCAATATTTCCTCTAATTTTTGTCTTAGCTGTGCAATGTTCTCAGTTCTAAGTTTATCTCTACAAATTTTCTATAGAATTCAGAGCCAACACTGAAAGTTATGACGTTTCGTATATGAATACATCCATGTAAACAATGCAGTCAAAGATAGAAAACTTAGGTAATGGATGTTTATGCATATTCCAAGAGTTATTACATTTTATATATGTTTGAAGAGACAGTAAACATACACTTACAAACAGTAACCCGTTTTATTCTCTGCAGAGGGAATGGGTGTAGAAACTTGTAGTTCTAGGGATGAAGTTTGGGTGAAGTGTTTAGAGTAGAATGCTATGACAAAGCTATGACATTGTATCTAATATAACACCGATAAGTTCAGTAACTCAAATGCAGCATGCCTCTATTGTTTTGTGGTAACAGTGACAGTATAGAGTGCTCTATGACGGATACGGGGTATGATCGATTACTCAGTTGAAAGTCAAAGTGAAATTGCCCAGTGAATGGTGTTAGATTTAATTGCTCAAAATTCTTTGTAAATGTGGACAACCTAACATAAAGTTGATGTTGTGATGATTATGGCGAACATTTGTGTACTTGTAAAGATAAACATGGAAAGACTGTTGTCAAGCTGAGATGGCAGAAGTGTGTCTGGTGGGTTATTGGTATTAATATATATTCCAGATGTGACGGTAAGAAATTATGTGTACTAGAACTGACGGTAGAAATCAACTGTATTCTTTGACTGTCGAAATATTCTTGAAATTTAAGTATCTTCTTTCAGTGTCTGAGAGCCTCTATAAGTGTTGTGTTTGCGGAATCTCTTTCGATGTAGTAATACCATTTTATTTCGTCTATTGTAGTTTAGCTTCTATCAGAAAAGTTTACGGGTTCCTGAGCAGAGCTGGTAATTATCATAATAGATTATATTATAGTAATATAAGAGTTATATTACAGCAATAATTCAGTCATATTATACGACGGAGTGCTGAAAAGTTTTGGCTTTAAGCTTTCCACGAAATGCTTGGTTGGAGGCCCAACCTTCCGAGTTCTTTTATAGAGCTTAGAAATACTGAAGGACCCCTGCAATAAGTGAGGGAATCTGCAGTATTGAAACAAAGTGTTTATATTTGTCTATACATACAGGGCTAGTTAAGCCTCTATAAGTATATATTCTCAGCATTTAGACGAGATGTTTATATTTTGTTGTAATGTTATACACTGTATCACAGCTTTAGCCAAATCTCTCTCTCTCTCTCTCTCTCGCTACCCCTCTCTTTCTACACACACACATCTATCTATCTATCTATCTATCTATCTATCTATCTATCTATCTATCTATCTATCTATCTATCTATTCTTTTATATGTTTCAGCCCTAAAGCTGTGGCCATCCTAGACCACTGCCAGTATATATATTTTCGTTTTGTAAGATTCTTGATGTGAAATCGTGTATTGAAACAGATATTGTCGTATTTCGGCCATTTTTTGCCAAATAAACACACGTACTAAAGAGGTCACAGATGTGTGACGAAAGATTTCCGGACAATGGACATGACTTAAAATAATAACATAAGAACAGTAATAAAACGAGTGAAGAAAATATATACAGTGCGTGTGTTTATTTGGCCCCCCAAAAATTACCATCCCGAAATACAATAATATATATATATATATTTATATATACATATATATATACACTACAGTACAAAACGTTGTTAATGCTATTGAAACAAAACTCCGTTAATGTTACAACTAAATTATTAACAAGAGGCGTGTTTGGATTTGCTTAAATTCTACAGAGATTTGTTGAAATTACAGGACATTGCTCCGACGCAATTTTCTTGACAGCATTGTCCTCTGTTTAGGCCAGTCTCTCTTAAGAAACAAAGATTACACATGTTTAGAACTTTTATTGAAGCTGTAGGCCTCTGTTAACATCTTGTTTTGAGTATCCAGTGGTGATATAATATGAAAATATATATCATAATTGACACAGGCGGATAAGAAAGAAGAAAAGAGAAGGTACGGGGTGGCGAAGGAAATTAAATACAATATTTTCACGTTCCCGTAATCCTTTGGGATTATTTAATCCACTCTCACTTACGAATACTCGCACATGCACACACTCAGACACACACACACATTTTCTTTCTCTCTTCCTCCCCCTCTCACTCACTCGCTCACTCCTGCACGCACACACGTACACACACACACACACACACACACACAGACACACACTCGTACGCACGCGCGCGCACACCGAACTATAGCAAAGGTCATTGCTGAAACCCCAAGAGGAAATCTAATATTTTAGAACATTTCTGCCTTTTTTTTTTTTTGGCAAAGGTTCTTATTTCTATTGCTTCCACTTGGCCAAACCTAACTCACAGCTTCTCACATTTCGTGTCATTTTGGCTCCTCATATTTCAGATTTGCTTTGTGTGAATAAATATGTAGTAACGCCGTGCGCATGCGTAGTCTCACGCATGCGTAGAATTAAACAACCAAGTGTTCCCGCTCAATTCATTCTCTTTCTTGCTAGCCAGCGATTGAGCATGGACGTGGTTAAGCTGTCTCTCAACATCTTTCTCTTTTACGGTTGGCCGACCATGAGCATTGGACGTGGTTAAGCTGTCTCTCTACATCTTTCGGACTTACACTCGACAGCTCGCTCGCAACTGCATACCCACGTCCCAACAACTATGCTCATACACACAGAAGCTGTAACAACAAGAAGTAAAGATGTATATATTTACCACCTGAATAAAAGTTGTTTAAGTTGATAGTCTGGAGTTCAGCGTTCCGTTATATTCTTTAATTACATAGTAGGAAAGTCAGGTATACATCTAAAGATGTATAACCCTCTCCTCCGCAATCCCTGGCCCAGCACCAAAATATGAAACCAGTAATGGTGTAATTCTTCATAATTTACTTTTGGTATTCCATAGTATAATTTATGGAAATTCTCATTACTTCTTTTGTGACAAGACGAAACTCGTGGCTAATTATTTGCTTCAAGTTTTGGCACAAGGCCAGCAAATTTGGGGGAGGGTGCGAATCGATTACATCGATCCTATATATATACACACACACACACACACACACACACACACACACACACATATATATATATATATATATATATATATATATATATTACCTTTATCCATATATATGTCAACACGTACATATATGCGAATACACACATTCATACAGTTAAACATACACATACAGATGCCGGCCTTTGTACCTGCCTTAGTGCATGTGGACGTATTATAAGAACGGCGTCATATGCACTATTCGTTTTTCAAACACAAAACGTCTCTTCAAGATTCTCTCTCAAGACGAATACCGCAGTATTACGGCGTTCTTATAATGTATCCACGTCAAATGGAAGATGAAAATTGATACATACTTACATACACACACACACATATATATACATACATAATACTTACACACATACATACACAAACACATATGTTTATGTATTCTAATATACGCATCTAGTATATAATACACAACCGCCACCACTCTCATTATCATTATCACTGTCACCATCAATATTATCTTTGCCACGCCCATCACCATCATCATCACCACCACCACCACCACTAGCACCAGCACCACTACCGCTACCACCCCACCACCACCGCTACAGCAGATGCTGCCGCCACCACCTCCGTCGCCACTATATTTCCATTCTGACATTTTCCATCCTGCCGTTTCCCCTCCACCTACATTTCTTTCTCATCATTACCAGATTTCGTTGTTTGTTGAACCACTCACTGATGGAATTGGTCACTCTCTCCACCACGTAACACACACATACATATATACGCATACACACACACATATCTATATACACACAAACACATATATATATACACACACACATATATACAAACGCATGCACAAATACCCTTACGTAATCTCTCTTTCTCTCTCTCTCTCTCTCTCTCACACACAGATAGATGCACTTCCTTTAAGTTTTAAAAGTAAAATAATGGCAGAAAGAATTTGAAACGAACCCACAGAACTGGTTTTGTGGCGATTTACTATTGATTTATCATTCTTGACCACCTCGATGTCCAAAAAATACTTCGATTGTCCTTCTTTAGTCATTCACCTGGCTGACCAATGAGTTCCTTGGTGACCTTTTTTGACCGGCTTTACGTAGCGCTTCCGTACTTGACATGGAATTTTAGAAGAAAACACCAAAAGAAAAAATTGCTAGTTGCTGTCTTCTTTTGGGTGTTTTAAGAAGATAGCATTGTCAGCCATTGCAACACAGAGAGAAGCGGGGATATGCAAAATTGATTGCTGTTCTTGATTGATATTGACTTCGAACGGATAATTTACCTACGGCGGGAACTTTGAATGAGAAAGAAGGCACAAATACAGCCAAGAATCTTACCTGGTGTTTCTAACGACTTCTAATACAATAAATGCAAAAACTAATGACACTCTTACTATTCTTCATGATGGGGTGAGAGTAATAGTAGGCATAGAGACAGTGAGGGCTAACTCCGTGAGTAAATAAAAAACATTCCAGGCCAAATCCAGACCTGCAATCATGAAATTTTGGATTCCTATGTTTTCATGACTGTAATTGTTTTCGGCGTTTTTTTTTTTACATGATTTTTTTGCGACGAATCTGATCATCATTGGTATATGACTCTGGAGGAAGCAATTGCAACAAATTCTGCAAAACAAGTCAGAGATCTGTTTGCAAATATTTCCCATCCGGGGTCAGTTGCTTAAAAGCTATATACTAGCTTAGAAGCCACCCGACAGGGCGGCTTTTAAGCAAGTTAGTAATATGTTACTTATGTCTTGTGTCAGCCCCAAATAACAGAACAACCTTGAGATGGCAAGACAGACAAGAAATAGGCGAGCTGAGTTGATGAAATTAAATCTAAAAGTTTAAGTATACAAAGTCGTAGTTAAAAAATATACAAGAGGTTGCTAAAGTGCAACACAGCAATACTTAAATCAGTTTATTGTTTATATGGCTATAATGACGGCAGGATGGTGTGGTATGGAGTAAAGAGAATTAATTTCTCAGAGACGAACGAATCTTTCTTTTTTTTTTTTTCATTTTCTCATGAAATTTAGAGTAAGAAGAGACGCACAAATACATAAACACATGCTCTCTCTCACCTCCCCTCCATCTCTCAATGTGCGTGCGTGGGTATATATATATATGTGTATATATATATATATATATATATATATATATATATATATATATATATATACAATATGTATATATATATATATATATATATATATATATATATATATATATATATATATATATATATACATATATATATATATATATATATATATATATATATATATATATATATATATATATATATATATATATACATATATATATATATGTATATATATATATATATATTGTATATATATATATTACTGGTTACACGTTTAGTAGTCGTCATGTCCTGGAATGAAGGTTTGTATATGTGCGTCAATCAACAACTTGGAATGTAATAAGATGATGATAAGGCTTCCATTTGTGCATTTAACTTAATACATTTTCTATTTATTCCATATTATTATTTGTGTTATTAATCAGAATCTCTCTGATGTGTGATCTCGGACTACATCAAATAGTTGTCACTCCGAGTAAATGGTAAACTGCAATTTTAAGCGTATTGGTTGTTGTTTATTAATCTAACTTGAGTGGCCATCTTAGAACTTCCTAAAATCTTTGACATGAATGTCGGATGGGCAGGGCAGTGAAGTGTAGGTTTTATATGAGTCGCTGTTATTTTATGGCGGTAGAGAAAATATGAACAATGAAGTCCCAGGAGAGAATATTTGGAGGAAAGAAAAAGGAATGCATAAAATATTAACTGTGAGACAAATGAATGAGCGATCGGATTACGGTGTCCTGCTCCAATGAGAAGATAATGTTTAATTAGAATGTTCGGAGCACCAAAATCCGTCACATGAGTGGTGGAGTAGGATTGAAACGGAACTCAATTATTTGTAGACGATTGGCTAATGGAAGTTTGCCAAGAAGCAAGCTGTTTTTACCTTCAATGTACCGAGTGCACTTGAGTACAAAAGAATTTTCGATATAATGTGATCTGTAGTTTTTGTAATTTAAGACCAGTTATATATATATATATATATATATATATATATATATATATATATATATATATATATATATATATATATATATATATATATATATATATATATATATATATATTATACATACATACATGCATATGTGTGTGTGTGGCGGGGTGTAAATAATAAGGGTGGCTTTTTCGCAATTTTACAACCAAAAGGCAGGAATATATATGTCACTAAAGTGACAGGTCGACACCAGTATTGCTAGAAATAAGAGTTAAAACAACCCATAGACACAAGAGGTACCTTATCTTAATGACTGAAATGGGAGGTAAGTGCAGGCGTGGCTGTGTGGTCAGAATCCTGCTTTCCAGCAACATAAATCTGGGTTCAGTCCTATCGCGTGGCACCTTGGGCAAGTGTCTTCTACTATAGCCTCGGGCCTACCAAAGTCTTGTGAGTGGATTTGGTAGACGGAAACTGAAGGAAGCCCGTCGTATATATATATATATATATATATATATATATATATATATATATATATATATATATATATATATATATATATATATATATAGATGTATTGTTATAAAGTGGGTTCCTCTCATTAGTGTGATGTGTGACTGCCGTTGTACTGTAGTTGCTGTTTTACGCTAGTAGCCACAATATTTACTAGTCATCGGATACCGTTGTATCTCTTCGTATCGGAATAGTAATACCTCTACGTGTGATGGGTCCGGTCTGCGTCCACTTTCGTCGATTACTTGACCTAGGTATTTTATTTTTTCCATCAAAAATTTGCATATTTCTTTTGTCAGTTTTAGCCTGTATTCACCTATTCTCTCGAATACTTTTTTTTGTGTTCGGCGTGTTGCGCTTGAGACTCACTCTTTATCAAAATGTCATCGAGATATGCAATGGCGAAGTCGCAATCACTTAACATCGCATCCATTTGTTTCAATATGGCGGGTGCCACTTTTACTCCAAACGGCAGTCGTTTGAACTTGTACAATCCACAGTGCGTGTTGATTGTTAGTAGATGTGTGCAGTCTTCCTCCATCGGAATTTGAAGGTTCACCTCTGAGAGGTCTAACTTCGAGAAAATTTCCCCTCCGTTTACTTTAGCAAATACTTCTTCTGGGTTTGGTAGTGGATAATTGTGTGTGAGTAAAAAAAAAAACTGACAGAATTTTACATTTATTACCAAAACAAATAGATTTATAAATCTTACGTGAAACTTTTTTGAAAATTTTCAACATGTCTATCCCTGCATACTTCAAATTTCTCCTTAGCGTTGTGAAACACATTTTGAAGCATTTCCAGAGTTAGCTCCTGCATTGCTAACTTAAATGTTTTCTTTAAGCTCAGCTAAACGATTGCTCCAGCTTGGAGATGGAGGTAAAGAAAACGATTGCTACCAAATGGGAAAAAGATCTGTCATGGACAAACAAGAGGGGTCCAACAGGAATGAAAATAAAATTATAAACAAAATTCAAAATTTATGCACTTTTAACATATATTAAACATGATAAACATAAATAAAAGTGAGTTTTAAAAAAATGCATCCGATTTCACTCAAATCATCATTAATTCTGGAACACCCTGTATTTATTCGTCCGACTAAATGGGGGAGGGAACACGGGGGGGGGGGGGAGACTAATTGGAGGTGATGATCGTAGCTTCTGGATGCGGTCACGCCCGTTTTCTTCTCCCATGTAATATAATTGGACATCGTCGACAATGACGGAGGAACAGTATTATTGTCCGAATATAGCAGCTGCAGAGTGCACATATAAAACCAGTAAAACGATGAGACAAAGACTCCAAGAGATGCACTTTTGTAACACGATCTAACGACCGTGTGTCGAGAATGGTTTTTATGCATCACCAAAACATATTCTTTAGCAACGTGTTATGGTAAGAACTCGATACTTTGTAATTCTTCATTATCATTCCTACATTCACAGCCATACATATTCATATACAAACATACATATATGTGCATACAAATACATACGCGCACACATATATGCATATGTATGTATGCATGTATGTATGTATGTATACTGGCTTGCTCGCTTAGCCAGCAGGATAGCATCATTCGAATGCTAAAACAGTGCAAAGCGCATTGTGTTTAGTGATGTATAACAACATACGATAGTCTGGTCGATCACGTGATCATACATACATACATATGTATGCACACTCACACACACACATATATATATATGTGTGTGTGTAAGTGTCAATGCCTCTTTCTCTTTAAATAAGGTTAGCAATTCTCAACGAATTTTTACCGAATTTCTCTAAGAAACCCAGATCTAACCCAAATAATGCAAGAGCAAAAATATACCGACTTCGAGGCCCTCTTGGGGTAAAACAGGAAGAGTCAAGAAAAGAGAAGTAGAGGGAGTGAAAGTTGTAAAGGGGTTGCAGTGGAATAGGAGTGTCAGTGAGAGGTACAGAAGTGTTGTTAGTTTGTCGCATCAAACTGTTTTTCTTTCTCCTTCAGTCATTTTTTTAGTCTCTCTCCTACGTGCACACACTTTCTCACACTTCTCTCTCTCTCTCCCTCTCTCCCGTTTTTCTTTCTCTCTATGTATGTATGTATATATACATAAATAATATATATATAAATGCATATATATGTGTATATCTATATCTATCTATCTATCTATCTATCTATATATATATATATATATATATATATATGCATTTATATATATATATATATATATATATATATATATATATATATATATATATATATATATATATATATATATATAAAGCATGCAGAGTAAAGCCACTTGGCACAGATTGGCCTTGAACTCTGTTGTGCATGCGCACTAAGTTTTAACGTTGTCGATCATTTTCGGTGTTTACAGCAGTGCTTGGAAGGAAGGTGTATAGCGTTTGATCGTCGCATTAACCATGACAGAGAAAGTTGTCATGGCGATACCTGCTCAGA
>NC_142946.1:3008659-3101159 GCF_046866305.1 Octopus bimaculoides
AGATAAAGAGAATAGAAAGTGCCAGATAATTGACTTTACAGTCCCAAAAATTAATTTGAGCAATATAGAAGAAAGTAGCAAAGTATCAGGACTTAGACATTGAATTACAGAAACTATGGAAGGTGTGGGTAAAATGTATCCCAGTAGTTATAGGTGCATTGGGAACTATCCTTAAAGATCTGAACAGATGGACAGAGGAAATAGGCATAAAACCCAGTTTAGTACAGCTGCAGAAAACAGTGTTTTTAGGGACAACTAAGCTACTTAGGAGTGTTCTTGGCATCTAACACAACTTGTTGTAACCCAATAGGAGGGTTCTTGGCATCTAAGATAACTTGTTGTACCCCGATGTTAGGATTCTTTTCTTTTCCAACCGTCTAATCTGTTGAGTGCATAATAATAATAATAATAATAATAATAATAATAATAATAATAATAATAATCCTTTCTACTATAGGCAGAAGGCCTGAATTTTGTTGGGAGGGGGCATGTCGATTATATCGACCCCAGTGTTCAACTGGTACTTATTTTATCGACTCCGAAAGGATGAAAAGCAAAGTCGACCTCAGCGGAATTTGAACTCAGAACGTGAAGACGGGCGAAATGCCGCTAAACATTTCGTCCGGCACGCTAACGATTCTGCCTCACACACACACATACACACGCATGCATATGATCATATGTGTATGCATGCCTCCTTTAATAGATGTCGATCAATGTATATACATTCTTAAGAAGATGTAGATTGCTGTTGCTGTGAGTCGTGGTAATTAAGTCTTGAAGAAAGAATTAAAAGAATAAAACAAAACAACACTGAAGTTTTTTTTTCTTCCTTTTCTTTCTTTTTTTTTTTTTTTGAAATCTGTGTTGATAAATGCTATTAGTTTAATTAGAGCCGACAGGATGGAGGAGTAGTAGTAGTAGGAGGTGGAGAAGGAGAAGATATTTAACACCTCTGCTGTTTCCAATGGAATATCTTTTACTTCTAAATGTCAGAGGGATTTTTCGATTCCCCCTGCTTTCCCAATCTCCTTCAGAAACGGCTCTAATAATATCTGATTGGAGATAGGAGAGCTCCTTATCCGCTGCCACTACGCATCAATTCTATCATTTGTATTCTTTATCGCTAAATAGCAGACGTTCACGACAATTTGTGTGTATCATTTCCTTTTGACATTCCTAGTAATGCCAGTTTAAGCGAATGAAGTGATGATAGTTGCTATGTTTTCGCAGGATGTCTTACATAACAAACATCGACATTCTCTTGCTCATACAAGTCTGGATAGTCTTTGGAAGAAGGGTTTACTAAACTTGTTAAAGCAACTTTTTTTTTTCTCTCTCGAAGATTCGAAGTTTTCTTACACAAACATTCCAGGTCATTTTTAATAAACACAAATGGAATTTAATCAAACTTTTCTAAAAATGGTATTCGACCTCCTCCATGACTCAAGCACCAGGGTGAATGGTTCTGTTGTTAAACAGTGGACAAGATCCTTTGATAACAAGTCGGGTACATAACAAGATTTTTGTGCCGGGTAAATAGAAATATAATCGCAAGAATTCGAGGAGATATGCTGTTGTTCGGTGTTATGTCTATCCTTATTGACCTGGGTCAAAGACAGTCTAGCCTTGACCTCCACATCTCGTAATACGCTTTTGACTTGAGGGAGATTTGGCTACTGTTTCTTGGCCTCATCGACTAAGTCCTGATATCTCGATCTCTTTACCTGGTGCAAAATATCGAATCTGTCTTCCCAGGGTACTGTTTGTTCGACTACCATGATTGTTTTTGTATTCCTGAAGAACAGAAACATGTCATATCGGAGTGTTGTCACCCCTATCTCCTCTGGGAAGACAAGTCTATCTTCAGGTTCACTTGCATCTCCCAGCCTGAACCAAATGTTTTTCAGTTTAGGTTTCGATTCTGTAGTCCTGTCAAGGTCGATTTAGCCCCTAATCATTAAAAGAGATATGTCATTTCATACATGTTCCAGCTGATCTAAGTTGTGCAACAACGACAACAATAAATAAATGTTCTTCTGAACACTGTTGAGTGGTAGCCTTGATACATCTTCCGGTTTAACCCCCACAACCTCACCCGTGTGTGGCTTTAATGGAGAAATCTACGCTCTCACAAGGGCCAGCTCTGCAGTATAGGACTAACCAGCTCTCTCCCCTTTACCAGTCTCAGCGGACTTTAAAAGGTTTATGAATGCTTCTTCTTTTTCTAGATAAACCCTAAACATTTACCAACATAACATGGCAGCCCTGGTTTAGGACGAATGTTGCTGTAATTTAGCCACAGGAGATATCGTCTCCAACTGGCTATACGACACGATCTGTGTCCTTATATTTACAAACAAGGGAATCTAGCATCCCCACCCAACAATATCTGTGTATCGCGATTTGTTTTGAGCTGGTTGGGGGTGCTAAATTCCCTTGTTCGAAAATATAAGGACACAGATCGTGTCGTATAGTCAGCTGGAGGCAATGTCTCCTGGGGCTAAATTACAGCAACATTCGTCCTAAACCAGGACTGCCATGTTATGTTGGCAAACAATCTTTACTACAAAATACTGTGGCTGAATATCTCACGTTGTGAGATTTAAAAATAGTAATTCTCTAAACATTTGTTCTTTAAATCAATTAAGGATCCGGTAGTGACTCCACATGTCCCCAAAGTCGAAATACTTTGAATCTCCCCTAACTTGAATCCAAAGTAAATGTCGTTCAGAAAGAAACGATATGAGAACTGCTGGTGTTAATAGTGTCGTGGCACTCCGTCGGTTACGACGACGAGGGTTCCAGTTGATCCGATCAACGGAACAGCTTGCTCGTGAAATTAACATGCAAGTGGCCGAGCACTTCACAGACACGTGTACCCTCAACGTAGTTCTCGGAGAGATTCAGTACGACACAGAGTTTGACAAGGCTGGCCCTTTGAAATACAGGTGCAACAGAAACAGGAAGAAAGAGTGAGACAAAGTTGGGGGTGAAAGAATCCAGCAGGATTCGCCACCACCACCCCTGCCAGAGCCTCGTGGAGCTTTTGGGTGTTTTCGCTCAATAAACACTCACAACGCCCAATCTGGAAATCGAAACCGCGAGTCCGCTGCCCTAACCACTGGGCCATTGCGCCTCCACTGGTAATAGTGTAGATAGATATGAAGATAAGTAACTGAAGAAAAGCAGTTTCAGTTGTAATTTTAGGAATGATAAAATAAACAGTTTTACAGAAGCAGTTCAACGAACTAAAATACATCTAACTGCGTCTCTTCTGCCACCATTACTGAAGACGCATGTATCGGGTGAAGCTGCCGACAGGACCAGAAGTTGTCACGATTTGATTTAGGTCACACTCTTGAGTGATCGCCTCCATACAGCCTTTGGCAGAATTTTTGCTGTTTTTCGGGTTTTTAAGAAACGATGAGAATCGTTCGTGTAATTTATTTTTATAAAGAGAAAACAGGGTCAGACGGAAGATAAAAAGAAAGTAAAAAAAAAAACCCCAAAACTGAAGGAATATTAGAAAAATTGTTCAAAGTTCAGAAATCAATGCAGTAACTTTTTCAAGAATAGAATTGTTACATAAACACAAGTATATATATATATATATATATACCCGTATATATACCCGTATATGAGGTATACAATAGGACAAATAGGTCGTATTGGGGTGGATAGGAGAAATAGAATAAACGGAGGAGAAGGATGATGAGGAGGAGGACGAGAAGGAGGACAAGGAGGAGGAGAAGGAGAGAGCGAAGGAAGGGGAAGGGGATGAAGGACGAGGAGAGGGAGAGAAGAAGAAGAAGAAGAAGAAGAAGAAGAAGAAGAAGAAGAAGAAGAAGAAGAAGAAGAAGAAAAAGAAGAAGAAGAAGAAGAAGAAGAAGAAGAAGAAGAAGGTGGAAGTTGAGAAGAATAGGATGAAAGAAGAAGAAAAAGAAAAAAAAGGGGACAAAGATGATGATGATGATGATGAGGAGGAGGAGGAGGAGGAGGAGGAGGAGGAGGAGGAGGAGGAGGAGGGGTAATAAATATCTGCTTGCGTACCCCCATCGGTGTACTGGGACGTTGAGGATGTCAAGAAAATCTGTTGTCAGATGAGGTTTGTGTGAGGTTTCGGTAGTAAAACGAAGCGAAACTTTAGACTTTGATTGTGACAAGGACATGCTTTTGGCTGTTAGATAGGTTTAGGGATGTTTTTGCTGACTTGATCCCCTGGGGAAATCAAAAGTTGGTAAAATAACATTTATTTTTCAAGCTACTCATGTCAACTCGATCGCTCTATTTAAATATCTCGCCATTAGTTATGAAATAATCCATGTATTTAAGAGGAGAACTGGCAATAGATCTATAAGAACAGGAAGGGAAGGGGCCACATAGAAAATAAACATTGGAAGCGATAAGAAATAGTTTTAAGAAAACACATTGGAAGTCAGGATTTCTTCGGTCTCAATAATTGGTTCTCCTGCCGTAGTGTCGTATCCTGTTGACTTCAATACTACGGTGAATGTTTCTGCATCATAATTCTGACAAACAATTTCTGGGATTTGAAGGCTTCTTATGTTTCTTAATTTTTGTTTAGGTGATCAATTGACAGTGGCAGGAGGGTTGCAGTTTCATATCCTGTGTTGTC
Source organism: Octopus bimaculoides (assembly GCF_046866305.1). NCBI lineage: Eukaryota > Metazoa > Mollusca > Cephalopoda > Octopoda > Octopodidae > Octopus > Octopus bimaculoides. Next base: position 3,013,299 of record NC_142946.1, read on the forward strand.
AACAGCCCAGTCTATTTAACTGTAAGAAGGTACCACCCAATCCTATAGTTCCCTTGTGTAACGAAAACGACGGCAGTTAATCACATAACCAAGTGATTCATAATGATTAGAAGAAACTTAAATTCATAATCTGGACGAAATAAATACCTGCAGATTTTCCATCAGTTCAATTTGAACCTTCTCTTTTACACAATGGTTCCCAACCCTTTTATTTAAACGTGTTTTCCCAAGGACCCCTTTTAATATGCTTATCCTTATATATATATATATGAAATTTTGAATTTAGTTCACGGACCCCCAGTACCACCTTTGCGAACCACCAGGTGTCCGCGGACCCCTGGTTGGGAAACACTGTTAGCATCTCCCGGACAACCGATTTCAACTACTCTGCATCGTTTGTTTCCCTCTCCCCAATCATTATGTCTGACATGTTGTATTTAGAGATTATCCAAGTCTTGACAGAGACATTCTACCAGTAATCTTTCGAAGTATATGAGGTTGTGCCAACCACGCCACTGTAACTTCTTATACTTATCTCCTAAGGATTATCCTTTCAATGGATTTCATTATATAGTGTTCTAGCCACGACATTGTTTCTTATAGGGAGCTAATACCATCTATTTCTATGTACCAGTAACGTTTCAATATCGGAGAAATAGCCATGCCATTAAGAGTAATATTACGAGATGGACTTATAGGTCTTCCTCGTTTGACCATTTAACAACAGTTATTGTGGCCTTACTCCATTCTGAATCTTTTGAGAATGCCGTAACTAGGTCAAGGCTTTCCTTCACACCATCCATATCCTTGGCATATATTTTCAAATCATCCACAAAGAAGCAATGTGTTAAGCTGATGTTTCTCTCTTCCTGTGGGCCAATTATATACACTTTAGATTGCTTTAACAAGAAGGACAGGCGAGTTTACTGAAAGTGTGTCATCTTGAACTATACCTCTGCGGTATTGAGTCCTTGTATCCTTCAAAAAAAAAAAACACAAAGCGAGGTGCAACTTGATTCTTTTTCTGCGCAGTTGTTTTGGTGCACCAATGTGCGTAGACAAGATTTAGTCACGCTACACGGAATAAGCTGCAAGCAATGAGTCATATGATATCAGAACATGTTCCAAGTGTTATTGAAGTAAAACAGTTGTCAACAGCAGGAGAGAGTACTCAGTTCACGATATAAAATATATTGTTTATTCAAACTACCCTTATACTTGCATCAAAGGTTTCATGCATGTGCGATCATCTTGCGAATTAGTTTTTTTTCGTTTTGGCATTTTTAGCTGGTTTGATTTCAGTAGGTTCAACCATTTGTGAGTAGCGATGACTTTCGACAGAGTGTTTCTAAATGTTCTTTATTAAAATGTTGTCCGTGGTGGTCATTGCTCCTTATCTCACACTTCGTTGATTCAATCTTCATCGGCCGATTTCCCAATCCTTTTCTAGTTGGCCTTTTTAATCGATATCGATATCTTTTTCATCATTGTCATATCATCATTACTTTTCATTGTCAATTTCAGAAGGAGTGTCACCATGGTAACGATTTTTGCTAAAACAGTTAATTTTATTTCACAAGAAACTTTCATTCTGTATCTTATGCTTTTCATTGTACTCTCTTATACATACATACATAAATACATACATACATACATACATACATACATACATTCACAAACACATACATGTATGTGTGCGCGTGTGTGTGTGCGTGTGTGTGTGTGCGTGTGCGTGTGTGTGTGTGCGTGCGTGTGTGTGTGTGTGTGTTGTCGTGCGTGCCTCTCTTTTCCGAGACTACACAGGAAACTGTTTGGCGTGTTTTAAAAAAAAGGTGAATATTGAATCTGTTTTGCTTCAGTTGTAGTGTTTGATGTATACATACATACATACATACATACATACATACATACATACATACATACAAACATACATACAAACATACATACAAACATACATACAAACATACATGTTTATGTATGTGCGGGCTCGCTTGTGGGTACACAAATGTGCATATGTATACATATACACTTATATGTATATATATATATATATATATATATATATATATATATATATATATATATATATATATAAATGCATGCATACATATCTATATGTGTACACACATATACGCACGCATGTATATATATGTACATGTATATATATGTGCGTTTGTGTGTGTATGTAATTGGGTGTCTGCGCTTTCTCAAACCATGTTGTACCCGTTCCCATCCTTTTTATGTTATAATACTGTGAACTCGTACATGCGCGAGCAGGCGCACACACACAGTCATCTACACACACACACACACACACACACACACACACACACACACACACACACATACACACACATACACACATGCACGCACGCAGAGGCCCACGCAGAGATACATACACACGTAAAAACATGTGCTCGCATGCACAAGTAAATAACCATGCATAGACAGAAACACGCATGCGCGCACTCACACATATAGGCATGTGTGTGTGTGTGTGCGTATACATATACATACATACATACATACATAAATATACAAATAAATATGCATATACATATATGCACATGCATACATACATACGTAAACACACACATATATGCACATATCCACACATATCCACACGTACACACATATATGCATATACATACATACACACAATCACACACACATACGTATATGTATACATATAAATCTAATGCATGTATACATATATATATATATGCATGTATGCTTGTATGCATGTATGTATGTATGTATGTATGTATGTATGTATGTATGTAATGTATTATGTATGTAATGTATGTGTGTATGTATGTAATGTATGCATGTATGTAATGTGTGTATGTATGTGTGTGTGTACGGAAAGAAGGGAAAAAGAACGAATCAATGAGAGAGCGAGAGAAAGAGAGCGAGACAGAGAGAAGTAGGGAGAAAGAAGAAGGAGGAAAAGAAAGAGGTTGGGAGAGAGGAAGGGAGAGGGAGGTGTACAGAAGCCGCCGTTTGTCAATTTAATCTTCGCTTAGTATTTCTGCTTTGTTGCATCCCTGAAAATGTAATGTGTGTGTTTGCTGTCCCCCGCTGTGGTCCGCTGTTGGCGAAGTAGCGATGTAGGGCAAACTCGAAACATGATCTCTTCTAAATGTTGACAAATGGGGAAGAAAGACTCGATACAGTTGTTGCTCCAAACCTTCGACATCTTAACTAACAATGGACCGCGTCCCTGGGCAAAGCCTGTACTTTGATAGACACACTTTCAAACTAAGAGACGGCCTCCGCCAACTTTTTCAACTGCTGACTAGTGCAACCAACAGGATGCATATACGTAGGGGATAGGCCTACTAGAAATAGCAGCCAAATCTCCCCAATCATACAGTTTCGGGAGCTAAAAAAGAAACACTTTATTTAGATAATATAGTCCTATACACCCCTAAAAAGAAAAGATATCCACAGCTGGAATATTGTTGATCGTAAGCCTGTTCGGTAAGAGTTGGCCTGGGGATAAACTTATAACACATCTACTCAAGATATTTCTGACAGTTAATAATGAATGACTCAACGTACAAACTGGAGAAAAACAAAAACGTTGCTTAGCACCAACTTCACACCCACACCCAACACACCAAACACACAAATTACTTTGGAAAGAAAGCTTGTCGGATTTTTGTTATCGTCACTGACGGTATCTTTTAAATATTTACAGTAAAATAAGCCTTACTGTTTATAGTCTAATGGGTTTTTTTTTCCTTTATAAATTACTTTAAACCAAAGTGGTTACATTTGTATCAATTTTACCATTTTAAAACGATATCGTTTAATGGTTCAGACCCATATCAATCACTGCAAACGGTAAGAGTTCAAAAGGGTCTCTTCAGTAATGGAAGCAGCAAAAGCAAGAATTAGTCATTCTGTCTATGAAAATAAAACTTTTAAGTGTCCAGACATAGCAACGACGATAAGGCAAGTTTGACACGGGAAATGTTTCTCTTGCGGATTCCCTCCAATCTGGACGACCGAGTTCTGTTAATGTTGAGCTTCTGAAAACCATGGTTGAGGAAAATCCAAAGCAGACTGTATAAGAATTAGCAAAACAGTTCCATTCAATCATAAGACACATTCTTGAATGAGGAAAAGTGTCTGAACTTGGTCAGTGGGTTCTTTCTCGGCTTAATCAAAGAGTTGCTCTCTGCTCGTTACTGAAGAGTAAACTTCCAACCGAAACTTACCTGGGTAGAAGCCTCACAAATGATTAAATGTGGGTTCTATAAATTTATTAACGACAATGATGATAAAAGGAGAGTCCATTGCCAAACCAGAGCTACATCTGAAAAATATTACGCTCTGTGTTTGATGGAATATGGAGAGTGTCGTTTATCATGAAGTGTTAACCCAAACCGTGTGGAGAAGTAATGTCGTCAGTCAAAAACATTGCACTAATTTTGTACAATAAGAACCTAACATTGATCAGTTATGAAGAGGTGTTGCTGTTATATGATGATGCAAGACCAAAGATTGTCTACGTCACTCATGAAGAGAACATGGCTTTAAATATGGAAGTTTTGCCGCATCCTCCTTACTTTCCTGACCTTGTTACATCTGACTATCATCTTTTCAGGTTATTGCAACATTATTCAAAGGGAAAACAGTTTATTGATTGTGAAGAGATCGAAGAATATTAAGAAATATGTGAAGAATATTACGCCCGAGACATCAGTAATTTGCTAAATAGATGAGATTATGTTATCAAAAACGAGGGGAATAAAAGGGACCACCACTGAAATAAAAAAAACAAAACACATTGGATAAACTCTTAACGACTATAGCAGCCAACCAGCCATTCAAGGATACAGCCAAGGTAGATCAGCTGCAACAAACTCAATCATAGACCAACTTCCAGCCATAAAGCGAGAACAGAACTGAAAGAAAATAAATTAAGGTGGTGCTCCAGCCTGACCGCAGTCCTATGAGTGAAACATTAAAAGGAAAAAGAATAAGGAATTCATTAAAAATACCAATTAAGACCAAAGAAGCATCTTTTCTTCATTTCCATCTTGCAAGGCAACAGAACTTTCCTTCCAACTTAATACATTGCTTCTGTTCACGGAATTATTGAGAGGAATCGGAAACAGGTTCATCTGAGAATGTCAACTACAAATACCCATAGACCAATACAACATCGACCTTTCATCTATTCCTCGCCTCCTATTCTAACCTTTTGGCTCTCTCTCCTCTCTCTCTCCCTCCCTCTCTCTCTCCCTCCCCCTCTCTCTCTCTCTCTCTCTCTCTCTCTCCCCCCCCCCTCTCTCTCTCTGTCATCATCAGTATTTGGAAACATCTTGATAGATGTTTACCGCAACTGGCAGCAGATCGGAAGAATGCCGTGAGCTGGGGAGTTGTAACGCTGCTAAAAAAAGGAAGACGACAAATGGAACTTGGTAAGTAATTTCCGGTTCGTAGCTGAGCTAAACACAGATTTTGGTCGAGGTGTTAGCGGAAAGGTGGCCTAGTCAGGGAAGCGCAAATAGGCGTAACCTCGAATAGGTCTATCGACATCAACCTCTATCCTATGCGAAGAGTTAGAAACAAAGATGGCTTCGATGGTGCTCTGATTAATTTGGATCAGTCGGAAACTTTGAAGCCATCGTTACTTGGAAGCCGTCAGTCGGGTCTGAATCCTCTTTCCGAGGCTGGATCGCTGCAATGCACAGTGGCACCTGATTGGTGGTGAAAGTAATCAGCTCTCGCTCGGAACCATTTCGCATCGCACGCTTGGTCCGCCAGGGCTGCGCGCTCTCACCTCTTCTATATATGCTGGCTCTTGAGCCACTGTTCTGAAAGTTGGAACAGTTGAGAGGCATCCATTTTGAATTAGAAGCCAGGATAACCGTGTCAGCGTGGAAACGGTAAGCATTATTGGAAAGGAATTCGAGTCGGTGGCAGGGACCAAGACCAACACCAACACATGGTGGGTTGACTGCTGGACACATGAGCACTTGGAGAGGCAGGTCCATGTCGTCGGTCAGTGTAGTGCGACGCTGGATCGATGAACCGGTTAAAATACTTCGGGGTCTACTTCGGTCTTGACCTTCATGTGGACCGGGAGCTGGGAACGAGGTGACGAACAGGGTATCCTGTTGTGTCCAGAAATGGGCTGAGAGGAAGTTGTTGAGAATTGGAGTCGATAGAATTGACTTTCTCACTCCGAAAAATTACTGACCGTGTATCACAATTTTGAAAGAATTACACACGCGGTGAGCGGGGAAGATCGTTGGCACGCCGGACAAAATGCTGCTAAGCATTTCGTCCGTCTTTACGCTCCTAGTTCAAATTCCACCGAGATCGACTTTGACTTTCGTCCTTTCGGGGGTCAATGAAATAAATGAACACCGGGGTCGATGTAATCGACACAGCGCCTCCCCGCAAAATTTCAGGCCTTGTGCCTATAGTAGAAATGATTATAATTCGAGCTGACAGAATCGTTAGCACGCCGGACGAAATGCTTAGCGGTATTTCGTCCGTCAGTACGTTCTGAGTTCAAATTCCGCCGGGTTGACTTTGCCTTTCATCCTTTCGGGTCGATGAAATAAATACCAGTGAAACACTGGAGTCGATGTAATCGACTATCCTCCTCCCCGCAAATTTCAGGCCTTGAGTCTAGAGTAGAAAAGAATTATTATTGTTGTTATTTATACAAACAGTGGAATATATATCAAGGGAGACTACTTTTAATTATCTCTCCTCAATTAATATGAACTTTAGTCAGTTGTATTGCATAGAAACGCGTAATTATTGGGGGTTAATTATTGTTACAATTACATGGACAAGATGTGCTGGTTTATAGAAATAGAGGGGACAATGAGGGATGCGGCATTGATGGTTATCTTGTGACACAAAGGGAGTGAATGATTATGAGTGAAACGGAAAAAGCATTTCATGAGTTCGTCTTTCAGGGAAATCAACTTTTGTACCGTTTCTTTTTATTTCGTGAGTGGGAAAGGAAGTGGTGTAGGGCAGTAAGAATGAGCCCTGTTGGGGTGGGGGTGGGGGTTCTGTGACTAGTGGAAGGGATCGGGGAGGTCAACTTCAAACCGGGGACCTGGTTTAATGGAGACTCGTACTCTTTTGGTACCCGGGTGGTATGTATGTATGTATGCATGTATGTATGTATTAATGTATGTATGTATGTATGTATGTATCCATCCTCATCGTCGTCGTCGTCGTCAGATAAAAGTCAAAGTAAATATAAGATGAATATAAGATGAAATAAATATAAAATAAATATAAGATGAAAGTCAAAGCTGACCTCACTGGGATTTGAGCTCGAAACAGAGAAACGAACCAATGACTTTGCCATTTCACCATTTTGTATAAACAACATGAAATGATTTTTTTTTAATGCTTTTTGATAAAGAAAACCTGCAGCATCATTTTTATGTCCCTTAATCTATTGCTTCTCCCAGAATTGTCTACTGTGGCCCCTGTTTGGTCTCGTCTGTCATCTATAGCCAAATCAACTCTGCTACCCAACTATGTTTCGTCCATCTGGAATCCTTTGTAAATGAGTAAATTATCACCTAGATTATGTCTACTTATTCACGATGACTCAATCACGACATGGGTTCAGTTCACACCAGCCTGTCCTCATCGCATAAGTATTTCAAATGAGTTCTTTGACGTCCATTGTGTTTAAATATAATGAGACTTATTTAACTATTGTATTTGTCAGGCAGTTGACGTCTCTGAGGATTTTCTCTCCAGTAATTCAGTTTCTAAAATATGCTTTATTTTCCACACCAACAAATATACAATATTGTATATCTAACTAGATGTTCTCTCATCACGAGGTTCGGTGAATTGAAATTGGCTGAGGAAGTTTAATATTGTCAAAGCATATTCAAAGTTGTCTCCCCTACTCACTGAAAACAAATAGGCAAACTGATGTCTCTTCCTCACCGCATAACTGTTAATGCTCGTTGCATTAACTAACACCATCACCACACATGACTCTTATTTAGAACTGCTATCCAGAGCCAGCAACGCAATTGATAGAGTCTAAATAGAAGAGTGACTTCATGGTACCTTATCTGTCGCCATAAGTCTTTTAAATGAACACTCGTTACTTATTCTGTGCTACTACTGCTGTCTATTGCGTGGTCAGGGTCTGAGCCAACGAGAGCTACGGGCACTGGTCTCAGACACTGAATTATAATGTCATGCCCGGAATTTGAGCCTCACATCTTTATGTTGGTTAGTAGTCTCCCTTCCTTCACACAAGAAAAACGAAAGGAGAAGGAAGAGGAGAAGAAAAAGATAGATAGATAGATAGATAGATAGATAGATAGATAGATAGATAGATATATAGATATATAGATAGATAGATAGATAATGATGATGTAGAGGAAGTAAAAAGATGATGCGAAAGGACAATGATGATGATGATGAAAAGTGAAAGAAGAAAGAAAGAAAGAGTGACTGAAAGAAAAAAGAATAGTGAATACGAAAGAGGAGAACGAAAAGAAAGAGGAAGAAAATCGTGACATGAAAAAAATTAAAAAAGAGTCGTTTGTTATTTTGTAAAATGAGGAAGTGTTTCAAAAAAGTCCTCGATAAAAAAATGAAAGACTAAAATAATAATAAAAAGAGAGCTAAAGGGAAATAACTCAAATGAACCAATGGCTTGAACTAAGATAAATTAGTGTATTTTATAAAAAGATTAATTATGGTAAATAATGTTGTGGATTGAATGAAATAGGCTTTAATCTCGAGTGGAGATATTTCTTGAAATTCCCTGAAACCCTTTCATGGAAGAACCCTTTCTATTAAAGGCACAAGGCCTGAAATTGGGGGGGGGGGGTCTGGGTAGTCGATTACAGTGATCTCAGTGCGTAACTGGTCCTTATTTCTTCGATCCCGAAAAGATAAACGGCAAAGTCGACCTCTGCGGAATTTGAACTCAGAACGTAAAGAAGGACGAAATGCCGCTAAGCATTTCGTCCGGTGTGCTAACCATTCTGCCACCTGGCCGCCTTGTCCAACTCGCTAGTGCCAAGATAAAATGGTCGTTGGTGTTTGACCGGAGGTTGACCCGTCATCGAGTAGGCCTGTCAAGTCATGATTATCTCGTCTTTATCCACCATAGTCAATCTCGGATTTCATAATCTTATATATATTTATTTCAAGGCGGCGTAATGTGATTCTCCCTCGGTGCGTCATGGCACACTAGGTCACGCGATCTCGTTATTTGCGTCACGAAAATTATAAATTTGTATTTTTAAAATGTGACAAAACCAACTCAAATTCAAAATTTAGTCCTCCTTAATTATTTATTGAATAAAGAAATAGTAATTTTCTGTAATTTAATTAATATTGTATTTTGGGATTAACATATATAAATACTTTTTCAATACATTTTTTAGGCATAAAGTACTCCAGAATACCCTGTATTTATCTCTCGTTTATCATGGAAGAAAAGTTTGTGAAACATTTCTGGAGGATGCGTTTGATAGGATACGCAGCTGCTATTTCTAGCAGGTCGAGTGACCGCGCAAAGGCACCTTGGCTTGGCAAACTCGAGGGGAGGATATGTTAGTTTCAATTTGATTGCTATGGTAACAGTGAATGACATTTACCAAAGTGGAGAAAGATAGAGAGAGAGGAGGAACGAGAGAGAGGTTGGGAAAAAGGCAGAGAAATGGTGGTGGAAGGGGTGCAGTTCCAATAAAGGAGAGAAACACCTCCTCTGTTGTCACGACTCGATTCACAGTTATCTCCCTTCCTACAGGAAGCCTAAACAACCCAAAATGGAGGAAGATGTGTCCCAGTGGTGAGTAATATTTTATATTTCTTCCGTATAACCACTTAGAACCAGAATTCTTGCCATTTCGAGCCTTCTTTCACTACTTCTACTCTACCCTGGTCGCTCACCCTCTATTTAAGCCCCCATATTGCCTATAACGACCACGTCAGCTGTTCCGAACCGTTTCCTCTCTCAAAGACACATCACATGTTTCTCTCGGATTTCTACCGTAATTAAGTCATGTTTAATTCCATAATAGACACCTTGCAGACCATCATTACCCTCAGAATTATCCTTCAGGAGAAGGAAATGTATTTCTTTTCTTAAGATAATATATTAATCTATTTCTTCTCTTTATTTCTTTTATACATTTTAAACTTCTTTGACATTTTCCACCGTTCCCCCCCTCTCAATGTTTCTTTCTCTTTCCTTTTTTTCTCTCGGAGACACTAATATATGTATGTGTATATACATGTATAATGCTGGGAATTACCTATCTTAAGGTGTTTTAACCCCTCTTTTACCAAGCATCTGTATGTCACCATCGACAATAAGTATATAAAAAAAACAACATTCTGACTAATTCTACGATCTAATGTCATTGAACGGGTATAAATATCGATACATGAAATCCAATGATTAGTCACAGACTTGAAATCATTTATGACATAACATTATTGTTGTCCCATGTCATTCGTTGATGTTACTTTTTAATATAAGTATTACGTTGTTATCAGCTCTGAAACTGAGTCAGATCTACTCCAAATAGTTACAACTGGATTTCCCGGGCGGCTTCTTTTCCTTCCTACCACTTAATGAATTGAAAGCTTCAGTCATACGTAAACTGCAAAATTCCCCACACCCAACCCGAAATTTAAATGAACACTCCATAAAGCGTGACGAATGTAGGAACTGTTGTGAGTTAAGCCTGTAGTCGTAGTTTTGTGTAACTCCACACCGGTTATCAACCACTTGCGTGTTGAGTGAATGTAAACTAGGCTTCGTTGGTTGCACACTTTAACAATGAACGTTTCTGAATATAATGTACTTTATTGTAGTATAGTTTTGTCACGATCTTTCGTCGTTTGGTGATAAGACAGCGAAGAAGGCCCCACGATATCTTTCGACTACTAGAAAAAAACAAAACAAAAAAGGAAAAAGCTAAATATTTCTCAAATTCCACCCTATTTAACATTTGACAGTATTGTCGTGTCTGCAATGTTTTCGGTCATAAGTTTTCTCGAACGGGGTAGACGTGTAACCGTTTAACTTCTTATTACAAAAGTGATGTTCCTGAAAGAGAGAGAGCACCATGAATGTTACAGCATCCCTTCTGCCCCCTCCCCCCATCTTATAATTTTGTTGTTTTGTGAATGTCTTAAACGAAAAATAACTCACATTCGCACTAAATTGACGTCTATGTTTAAAAGTTTAAATGTTCACAAGCTGACATTTCATTTTCTCAAACTCCGTCTCCTCCCTTGTATAAACACTTCTTTATTATTTTTGTAATAATTAAGTCTTTAATTAAAGAAAAACCTGCTGGAGATGGATTTTAAAAAACTCATAACTTAATATTTGGCAATTAATCTTGTAAAAAAAACTACTTAAAATGATGACTTTATATTTCTTCATCTTTAAATTGTTTTCATTTAATTTTCTCTCTATTTTTAACTAAATAGAAAATAAATCTCTGTTGGAGTTAGTAGTTGAATCCCTAGTCTTCCCTGGTTGAGTAGACCTTAGATCAAAAGCGTTCCAGCCATGACCACCCTGTATTTTTGTTTATCAGAGACTACATTATTCTATGAGTCCCTTTTTGTAAAGACATTTGAGTGTATTTGAGCTGATTTTGTTGCTATCTATAAACTCTCTTTCACCTGGAGAGTTCATGTATCTGGTGTGTATATAAATTGTTATATTTGACAGTGTTATTCTACACCCTCTGAGGTATATGTTCAGCCTTTATTTACACAGAGAAATATTCCTTTTATTGTAATCCTCTGCATTATTTAATGCTGACCTTTTGGGTTTTTTCTCAAAGAAAACAGAATTCTCTTTTTGGTCCCAGATATTTCCAGAATTATTTTTTCAAAAATTGTTCTGGTTTAGCAAATGTTCACAACTGCAGTCCTGTTTAACCCATTTCAGCTTGTGAAAACTCACTTTAGACTGACTACAATGAAATACAGGGATTGATTCTGTCTGGAAGTGACACTCATTAAAAAAAAAAAAAAAAAAAAAATTCCTGGTATATAAAATGTTAGTGGTGATATTTTAGAAGCGTTTGTTAGATCAGCATTTCTCACAGACGGTGGGGGAAAGCAGGAATAGACAAATTGCCGTACTTAACGAAATTAAGATGGTTTTAAACTTTATAAATATACCGAATATCATGGAGGAGATGAAGCATTAATGAGAAACAAACTCTAATTTGGCATTAATAGAGGGGGTGGGGTAAGATGGGTTTGTGTGTGTGTGTCTGTGTTTGTCCCCCCCCCCCCCGCCATCGCTTGACAACTGATGTTGGTGTGTTTACATCCCTGTCACTTAGCAGTCCGACAAAACAAGGCCGATAGAATAAGTCCTGGGGTTGATTTGTTTGACTAAAGTTAGTGCTCCAGCATGGCCGCAGTCAAATAACAGAAACAAGTGAAAGAATAAAAGAAAATGTGTGTGTGTGTGTGTGTGCACATGCATGTATGTATTACATTATTCATGCACACATGCATGTATATACAATGAAAGTTTAACACAAAGAGAGTGGCCAGCCTTCTGCTATGCAAGTATGTGTGTATGTAGATGCCATTTTGTGCTGCCATCTCAATTGTTCAGCTCCTCAACAAGTGTGTTGTGTATTTGGATATTTCATTTAATTATTTGCCACTCAGTTCTCTCTGTTTGCAACTGTAATAGGACCTGTAGGCATGCTACTTGCTGTGGACTGTTATTTAATACATGGGAATATTTGTCTTTGCCATTATCATCATCATTGTTTAACTTCCGCCTTCCATGCTGGCATGGGTGGGAAAGTTTCACAAGAGCCGGCCAGGCAGAAGCCTGAGCCAGACTTCTGTGACTGTTTTGGCAGGATTTTTACAGCTGGATGCCCTTCCTAACGCCAACCACTCAGCAGAGTGGACTCAGTGCTTTTTATGTGTTACAGGCGAGGTCAGTTTTGGCAAGGTTTTTACAGCTGGATGCTCTTCCAAACACCAACCACTTTACAGTGTGGACTGGGTGCTTTTAATTGGTACCTGTACTGATAGGGTCACCAAGTACTTGCTGGACAAAAGAAAAAAAAAACTTTCAAGAGAGGAGGGGGCATTGGAGGAGGTGATCTTGTGTTGGATGATGAAAAGTTATAGTGAGAGAGAGAGACCGAAACAGGTGTCTTGCTGTAGAGGAAGTACAAGGTTACCTGGCTGGAGAGAGAGAGAGAGAGAAAGAGATCAGGAATGAAGACCGAAACAGGTGCACTACCACAAAGGAAATACATGGTTACGCAACCTGAAGAAAGTGCAGGAGAAGGTGAGAGAGAGAGAGTGGGTATCAGCTAAAATGTGCTTCAGTTCAACGTTCAGCAAAGGTGTTTTGAAAAGCTTCAATAAAAACATAATATTTTGGTCGATTGGTGTGTGGGGTGGAGAGTGTTGCCTAGAGCTTGTTTAGACTTTCATTGACTTTGTTGGTCAGCGAGTATGGTTTTTGTGTTGGTGTTGTGAGGTTGTGGGCAGAACAGTGTTGTGGAGGGAAACAGTTTTGCCAAGAAAGGGTCAGGAAGTTGCAGAGCAAGGCGGTAGTTAAGATGTAGAGGTGGTGCCATTCAGATTCAGATTAGCAGAGGAAAAGTGAAAGATCTCAGTAGGAGCAGAGAGCGAACCCAGTCCTATATTGGTTTCACATTTTGGCACAAGGCCAGCAGTTTGGGGGTAGGGTCAAATTACATTGACCAGAGTGTTCAACTGCTACTTATTTTATTGACCCTAAAAAGATGAAAGCAGTCGACCATGGCGGAATTTGAAGGCGGACAAAAACACACAATCCAATATTGGATCAGTGTGTGAAGGACAACTTTTTCCTGTGTGTTGGGTGGCATTGGCACCCTTAATGGAGAATTAGTTGTGATTTCAAATCATGCAGCAGCTGTTGTTAGCGTTAGTGTGGGTGGCCACATCTGGCTATAAGGAACTAGTCGGTCACCTCGTTTTCATGTCCAGCTGTGCCCCTCTGCCTACCTCCTGCCATACTTTCATATCTCATTAACTAGGCTGAGTGATGGTTGTTATTACATCTTAGTCTCTAAATTTAGTCTTTTCATTCATCATCACCTACAACAGACACATGTGCATAAACATCATCATCATCATAGCAGCAGTACTTGTTTTCTAAATTTAATGTGAGTGTTGTACAGTGTCTCACTTCAGCTTTCTAATCCCTCCATCCTGTCCCACCACACCTCAACCGTTTCTCTCTCAAGTCCAATACTTTGTCATTTCACCTCTCATCTCTGACCTTTCTTGCTGTGTTTCTTGCCATCTAAACACTCAACGATGTCAATGTTTCTTTACGCCAAACACATCCTCTGTCCAGCAATCATTGCTAAAGATGTTTCCTAAAACAACATCTCCAAAAACTGCACCAGTCACTCTCAAATGATTTCCATCGTTGCCCTGACGTGATGTCATTTAAACCCTCATTAATTCAACCACTAAACTGTTATTGTAGTTCACAGCTTTCCTGTCGTTGCCCTATTCTCTTATTTTGGTGTCACTATTATAATTTCTAGTCTTGTTGCTGTGTGCTATTGAACTAAACTGATATTGCTGTCATTGTTAAAATGCCAGCCAAACTTAGCCTTCCCTCCGTGTCACCCACATCCAAATTAGTAACTGTACGCACCACTAATTGTTAGTTTCTATTAACAGCAATAATAAAGAGGAAATTTAGTCTATCGACATTGTAAACCAGTCTGCTTCAGTTACAATTTCTGCCTTGGACTAACTCCACTGTTTTTTGATGAAAAGGAATTTATTTCATTTTGCCCGACACAAGTGTGACTCGCATTTCGTATTAATGGGAGTAACTTATGTTTCGTATTAACTGCCTCAGACGTGGTTCAATTTGACCGGCATCACTATTGTTTATCAGCCTTATTTTAGCTAATCATGTGGCCACTTGACAATTCCTTCTCAGAATTTCAGGAATTTATCTTCTTCTCTGTAAGTATTTCAGTTATCACCAGTTATCATTATGTCTGGTTTTGTTCCTTGTCTGTATCGGAACGGTCAGGAATGATCAGTCCAGCTTAACCTCGCATCTAAATCAACCATTTCCTCCATGTCTTGTCCCCTTTGCTTTGTCCCCCCCCCCCCAGTATCAACTTGTTTCCTAAATTCACACACATGCATCTCTCTCTCTCTCTCTCCTCATATATATATATAAAACAATTTCTTTATTGCTAAACATCGAGGGGACAAACACGGAAAGAATGAAAAGCAAAGTCGACCTTGACAGAATTTGAACTCAGAACGTAACGGCAGACAAAATACCAGAAGGCATTTTGCCCAGCTTGCTAATGATTCTGCTAGCTTGCTGCCCTATATATATGTGTGTGTGTGTATATATATATATATATATATATATATATATATATATATATATATATATATATATATATATATATATATATATATATATATATATATATATATCTCACAGTTACATAGGTGTGGGTGTGTGGTAAGAAGCTTGCTTCCCAACCACATGTTTCTGTGTTCAGTTCCACTGCGTGGCATCTTGGGCAAGTGTCTTCTATTATAGCGTCAGGCCATCAAAAGACTTGTGAGTGGGTTTAATAGATGAAACTGAAAGAAGCCTGTCGTGTGTGTGTGTGTATACAGGTTGGCCCAAAAGTAGGTTTACAGTTATTCAACTATCTCTTTTGCACCTTATGTCCCAGGTGTTAGAAACTTCTCTATTCAGTCAGTCAGATCATATCAAAATGTTTGATTCAGAGCAGAGTGCAATGACTTTAGCCTGGTCCGAGTTAATGCCCACACACCATATCAGTCAGCCAACTCTCATCATCATCACCACCACCATCGCAGTGTTGTTTAGTTCCTGCAGCCATTTCTTTGACACGATTCTGATGCTTTAACCAAGTTCCTTTTAAAGCAAACAAAATGTCTCTCTCTTCCTGCAGGCAGTTTGCTCAACAATTGAATGAAATTTTTTGATAGGAAATCTCGAAAGATAAAGTAAATCTCCGGCAAAGCACAGTTGTAAATTCTGTTTGTGGTTGTGGGTAAAGATATATCATCACCAGAGATAAGGATTACCAGCAAATAACGAATCAAAACTCGTGAGATAGTGAATAGTGGAGGGCAGAATAAATATTGTATTATCACTTTCTTTCGTTGTGAACAGGGCAAGGTTCTTCATTTGATTGTGTAATGTCGGTTGACAAAGTTCTGTCTGTGATATCCACAAATATCCTGCATCTCAGGATTAGAAAAAATCTTGCTTGTAAATGTAAGCGTTGATTATGTCAGGAGATTATGCCAAAATAAGAGTATTTGCTACTCGTAATGCCTACCGCCAAAAACTTAGGAGTCAATCAGACAGTTTTTATTGGTATGTACCCTCTCTGTCTCTCTTTGTAAACTCAATAATTCTTACCTATACCCTCTTATCTTCTTATCAGCATGTACTCTTTGTGAACTTGGTAATTCTTATAAATGTCTTTGTTTTATTTTCTAAATATTCTACCATTTGGCCTCTTGGCAGTTTTATTCCTTCAACATTTACGACAGAAAACCAAACAAAACAAAACAATTGTGGGTGTTGATTCGTTGTGTATCTTTCACAGCTAATAATGTTTTGGTTGTTGTTGTTGTTGTTTAACACCAGGTCAGTTCTAACAGAGCAGATAGACTTTGAGAAAGATTTGCTGCTATTTCCAGCAAGTTGAAAGATCATCTCTAGAGACTTCTTCATGTATTTATTATGTTAATTAAGTAAGCTTTGTTAATTAACTTGTTTTCTTAATTATCCTGTACTAATTTTTTAAAGCTTACCACTAATGGTCTCTCTCAGCAAACTTCCTTACATCAATGAGTTAGGAAGAAAAAACATAAAAATGACCATCCCCAAATAAAACCTTGTTTATTTAGACATTTTGCTATCTTCTAGAATATTCCTTTTGATATTAGTTTTTGTCTCATTAAAACAACTGGGACTCGTTTGCGATCAGCTGTGTACTGTCATAGCCTTGAACCTTCTTTTTCTTTGTACCTGCGATCGACAGCAGCAGCAGTCATTGATAAAGCAATTTAATTAAATGCCAATCTCGGTTGTAAAATGTTTTTTAGAGACTGACTTATTCCATCGTTTATTTACCATTTGTTGATGTTCTTCCATATCAAGGCAGTTGATAACCTCCTATAGGTCGCTACATCATTTTGTACTCCTGTATGTGTGGAGGTGGCGGGGGGGGGGCACGACAGTGGGTAACCGGTACTTATTTTATTGACCTTGAAAGGGTGAAACACAAACTTAACCTCGGTGGAATTTGAACTCAGACCATAAAGACAGACAAAATGGCACAAATCATTTTGTCCCATGCGCCTATAATGGTGGCTGCACGGTTAAGAAGTTTGCCTTGTGGTGATGAGACCCTACACTTGATCCCACTACCTGTCATCTTGGGCAAGTGTCTTTCACTACAGATTGAGGTCAACTCATCCCTTATGAGTGAAACCAGAGTGATGGAAACTGTGTGGAATCTTGCTGGGTAGAATGTCTCTGTAATTCAACTGTCACATATTGTATCATGCTGATTCTGTTTGAGAATTACATTGAAGGTATTCATGCTGATGGAATACTCAACCATCTATATTATATGATAATTCACTGGTTACTCCAGTTGATTTGAACAACAGATCACTCATGTGTCATGACTGACAGATGTTATACCTTCATCATATTGGTGTTACAGTATTTCTCTCTTTAAAAACCAATTTCGGAAGTCTGCCACTTGGAAGTCCTTCCAATATATTTTGGCAAAGTTTCAATGTTTCTTCACTTTTGACATCTACCATTACAGATTAGTAATTACTTACATGTGTGTAGTCTACTGAAGTACATTATTAGTAGGTACCAATATTTGTATCTCTCATACCTTAGTATATATCACTATTCTCTCTTTTCCTCTCTCTCTCTCCCTCTCCTAAATCTCCTTCATAACAAACCCCTGCTTTATCTGGATTTATTTTACTCTCCAAACCTTTCTCATTTTCTTCATTATTGAGACTGACACACCTCTGTACCCCTTCATCTCTGCTTCACCCCTTCTATTAGAATTTATTCTCTATTTTTTTTTTTTTTTGCTCCAATGACCCCTTCCTATTAACCAAAACCCTCCTCACCTTGTTACCCCTGCCCGCCCTCGTCTCTTTACTCCCTGCCAGAACAATAATTCTGAAAAACTTTTTCTTTCACTCTGTATGTTGGTATTTGGGTAGGTTTGTCTCGCATATACACACACACACACACACTTGCATATGTGCACATGCATGCACACAGACTCGCACACACACATACATGCATAGTTTCTTCTCTCTCTCTATATATAAGTATATACATACATACATACACCCACCCACCCACTTCACTCTCCCTCCTACTCACACCCTTTCCATTTGGCTACCTCCTCCCTACTTAATGGCTATATTTCCGGTATGATCTCATATCCTTTAGAAACACACATGCTCTCCAAAGCTCAAAGATCAGTTCTAAAACGTTCATACTCTTCTCCTCTTGACACCACAACAATTGTTGGAAATCGGATGAAATAACAACTGGTCACTCAAACCCTTTCACCCACCACTTCATAGCCTGCCCCCCCCCCCACCCACCTCACCCCATCACTTCCCAATATTCCATGCATCTCAAGGCAGAAATGCTCAGCGGTGTTTCGTCTGTCTTTACATTCTGAGTTTAAATTCCACCAAGGTCAACTTTGTCTTTCATCCTTTTGGGGGTCGATAAATTAAGTACCAGTTGCATACTGAGGTCAATCTAATCGACTGGGCCTGCCCCCTGCCCTCCCTCAAAATTCCGGGCCTTGTGCCCAAAGTAGAAAGGATTATTCCATGCATCTCATTAACCTCAATTATCACACAGTCATATATCTCGGTTACACCATTCTAATGTGTCACCATCACACCTGCTCGCACTTGCAGGTTCTTTCCTATTCAACATCCTGAACCCCACCACTCTCACCCACTTTCTTTCCTATCTTTTTTTTTTCTGCTGCTGACATTGGTCAGTAACCAGATCATTCTCACCAGCCTGGGAGGGTTTGTGAGATGAATTATTTCTTCTCTCCTGATTAGCTTATAAAAGAATACCCTTTGTACATGTAACTATGAAGGCCTTCTCCACCGTTCAGTAGGTCACCTCCAATACTCTACATGTAACTAGAAGGCCCTCCAGTGTTAATCCCTCTCCTATTGTAGAAGGTTCAGTATAACATCAGTTAAATATTTTGCTATTTTGGGTTTCAGGAATCAACACCATGAGTTACTGATGGGTTTAAAGTCTACAGTGGAAGG
The DNA here is from genome assembly GCF_046866305.1 of Octopus bimaculoides. Classification (NCBI taxonomy): domain Eukaryota; kingdom Metazoa; phylum Mollusca; class Cephalopoda; order Octopoda; family Octopodidae; genus Octopus; species Octopus bimaculoides. Next base: position 3,032,712 of record NC_142946.1, read on the forward strand.
TTTACTGGCAACCCCAACCAGTAATGTTTGGAGTACATATGGTGGTTTATCCAGAGTCTGTTACCATGTGGAGAAAATACTCAAGTTTCATCTTCTTGTAAGTATTATTTTAATATATTGTCAGTAGCATACCGCTCTTGTTTATCGTTGTGGCTTTCTGGCCTTAGATCCCTTACCTGATCCGAATTAATAATGGAAGGATCAAGGAAATCCATGACTCACAATTCCAGGTGGTCATTAGAACAATAAAGTTGCCTTTTCTTATCTAAAAAAATGATACATTTAATGTCAATCACAATGGTATTAAGAACCTCTTTTTTTTAATGTATGAAACTTTGATATCAACCAATCATGACAGCACCTCCATCGTTTGTAAAGAGAATATTGTGTGAAGGCACATGGCTCAGTGGTTAGAGCGTTGGGCTCACAATCATGAGGTAATGAGTTCAATTCTCAACTGGGTTGTGTGTTGTGTTCTTGGGCAAGGTATTTTATTTCACTTTGTTCCATTTCACACAGCTGTAGAATTGAGTTGCAATGTCACTGGGGCCAAGCTGCATCGGCCCCTTTGCCTTTCCCTTAGATAACAACATTCGAGCGTGGTCGTTGCCAGTGCTGCCGGACTGGCCCTTGAGCCGGTGGCATGTAAAAGCACTCACTACACTCTCAGAGTGGTTGGCATTAGGAAGGGCATCCAGCTGTAGAAACCTTGCTAGATCAGATTGGAGCCTGGTGCAGCCTTCTAGCTTTTTACATCATTTGCCGTTTTATCGATCCTACTTTTGATGGACATTTTTATTCCTCTCAATTAACAAACCCCCACCCACCATGGCTATCACCAATGACCTACTCACAGCATATTATGGTTTCGTATTTTTGGCAACCAATGCTGATGTATTGTATAATAGCATTAGACCATTGAAAGCAGATTGGTTCATGTTGGCAAACATCAACACAAATGGGTTTCTTTTCCCAAACTCTTTTATTTGTGGTTCATGAAATATTCAAATGGCTTTTTTTTTTTTTTCTTTTGGTTACTATTGAAGTTTGGTTAAAGAGTCACACAGTCTAGTATTCATGGTGATATTTTATAATATCCACCAATATCCACTTCAATGATATTCGTCAGAAGATAAGGATCAGTTAAATTGAAGGAATTCTGATGACAAACTTCTTGAAACTTTGTGGGAAATATTTCAGTAGTCACCAATTGTACATTTATACAGATGCCTTGTATCACACTTGTGTATGTTACAACTTAAATTCAAGCAGACACGTCTAAGGAATGAAAAAAAAAAATGTACCATTGTGTACACAGTAGTAAACCACTTGTTTCTCATACCAGTAACATAACCCATTCTCATTAGTTGACCCTGCTGTGACAAGGACGACTACGACCTTCTGCTGTATTGCCCTAACTTGTGATGAATTTTAGTGAATCAGTCTAACATTGGTAACATCTTATTTGTGTCAAATTGTGCAACCACCAATTGCTCCAGCAAAGCTTGATACCCTTTCAGCTCAATGCAAAAACAAGAATGTGTGTGTGTGTGGAGGGGGGGAGACTGGCGAATGTTCATTGCAGCCAATCAAATGCCCACTGGCCATTGCTTGCACTCAGATCAGTGACCACTGGTCTATAGTGGACTGTCTATGCTGTGGCTGATTGCTTCCCAGGCGTAATGAGGCTGTCACTGTCTTTAATGTGCTCTGGAGTCATGTCTTTCGACCAATGTTACTGACGCTTCCATTCATACCACTCGTGGACAAACTGTGGTCTGTGGAACTTTCTAAATGACATTTCTAATGAAAATTACTTCAAGTTTTTTTTTTGTTTTTTTTTGGAAAGGTGACCTTCTTGGTGTTGAGCCATGTTTTATGATCCACTTTTTGTGTGTCGCTTCTCATAAAAGTTATTTGACCAATGCTAGATATAGGAACCAAACCAACCTCAAATCACAACATGCCAGTTTTTAAAAAAAGAACACAATTTAATCAGTGGTAAATTATACCTAAAACTAAACAAGAGAGTCATGGTTGGACTGATCATAAACCTGCTCATCGAGTGATTTACCACACTTGCTTTGCTTCCTAAGTCTATGGTGGATTGTAGTGGATAATATTTTTAGAGACCCAACATGGCCTGCTTATTCTTCCTGAACTGTTGTTTTTCCTCCTCTCTCTCACAACAGAGTGACTTAGCAGTTTTAAAGCCAAGCACCCATCTTTGTTGTTCTGTTGTTATTAGTGTTGTTGTTATTGTCACTGTCGTCATGGCTGTTGCTATCTGTCAATTAGTGTTTTACACAGATAATGCTGTCTAAATTAACCTTTATACTTTAATTAAATCTAATAATAATGTGATTCTTGTTATTTCGCTGAAATATCTTCTCGTTAGTAGACACTAAGTGTAATGTTTTATTACATACCTCATTATCACCACCTGTAATAGACATACTACTACTTCTACAATGACTACTACCGTAACATGACTATAGTATTACCTCTGTTAGTCTACTATACTACTGTATAGTATTACTATTATGATAGAGACTGCATTCATGAAATAAATACAAGAATCAGCAAAGCCAGGCAATCGTTCGATATGTTAAACTCAATATGGAGATTGTCAATACTCAGCAAGAGTACCAAAATACGATTTTACCAAAGCAACATACTTAAGATCTGCCTCTATGGATCCGAATGTCGGAAAAGAACCAAAAGTATTGAAAAGAAATTGGAGGTGTTTCAAAATGTTTAGGAAAAATTTTGAATGTCTCCTGGCTGAGTATTGTCTCGACCAGCCAATAAGAGAAACTATTGAAGCAAGGAAATGGAAATGGCTGGGTTGAGTTTGGTGCTATAAACCAAACTCAGTTGTCAGGATCGCTTTGCAATGGGTTTTCCCAAGGTAACGGAAGACGTGGCCGACGAAAGGAAATGTGGCGGAGAACAATAACAAAAGATCTTAAAAGCAGAGGGTTAACAATGGAAGAAGTTGTCAAGGATGCTTTCAGTGTTTGTAGGTGGGATGGTCTTGCTGTCACCTCAAGTACCACAAGGCACAATGAGAACTGAATGAATGAATTTATAGTAGGATGTAGTATATTTACCATATATAGTACTGCTGCCATACTACCACATTATGTTAACCTTTTAGCATTTGAACTGGCCATATCAGGCCCAAATATTCTCTCCGTTTTATGTGCAAACTGACCAAATCAGGCCTCTCACACCTACCTTACAATGCCATTCTAAAAGAAATGATAACATAACTGAAATCTCAAAGCTATGGGATGATGCCTGATTAGTTTGAGAGATTGTGAATAAACAAGCATCCTATTTGAGACAATAATCTGGATGCTAAGGGGCCAATGCTATAATCTGAATGCTAAAGGGTCACACACCTGTAGTTGGAGAAAAGGAAAAGATGCCCCTGCCCCAAAAGTCAGAGTATCCATGGTTTTTATGGGGGTTTTTCCATGAGTAGCCCTCAACCGTCTCCTCCCTATTGAAGATAACTCTTTGTTGAACTTTTTTTTCATGATGTTAGTCTTGTTTACATTCTCCTCACAACACACACATTCTTTGTTTTTTCCTGTACTCTCCATAATGCTTTTCTTAATGTAAACCCTTGTGGTTGATGAAATAATTATTATTAATCGTTAGCACACCAGACGAAATGCTTAGCGGTATTTTGCCTGTAATTATGTTCTGAGTTCAAATTCCGCCAAGATTGACTTTGGGTTGATAAATTAAGTACCACTCAAGTACTGGGATCGATGTGATTGACTAGCTCCCCTCCCCTCAAAAGCATTCCAGGCTTTGTGCCTATAGTAGAAAGGATTATTATTATTATTATTATTATTATTATTATTATTATTATTTTGACCCTTTTGTCAAAATTTGAAACCCTTATTATTATTGTTATTTCTCCCCAGGATGAATTAGAAGATGCTGACTTCTGGCCATTTATAAAACAGGTGAAATGGCTTGACCCTGTCTTAGGTCCATTCATTGAAGGCATCCAGCGTATGTCCCCTAATCCTGAAGGTCTTTCTAAGGGCCACATATGGTTATGTCAGAGTCTACACCAACACATTACCTCCAGCCAACTGAAGACATTGCTAAGCAACTCGGAAAACCTATCACAGTTTTATTATTGTAAGTATTTCATAACGACTTTTTTTCTATTTTTATTTATTTATTTTTTTTATTTTGCAATAACTGTTTGTGAAATATTTTTTTGTTGTACAACTATGACAATAAGTACTTCACAAACTACTTAAGTACTTAGTGATGTGAAACAATTATGGTATTTATTTACTAGGAAATCCTTTAAAAGAAATTTGATATTTTATTATTATGACATAAAGAGTATTTCACAATAAATATTCTTGTTTTTCATAATAACAGTAAAGGGATTTTCCAAAAGTTATTTTGGTGCTTTACCAAGAAATAATTCTGATGATAATTATTTAATTGTTTTATTTTGTTAACAATCGCTTTTGTCCTCGTCATTATAATTATCTTTGTTTTCACCATTATCATCAAAGTTGTCGTTGTCGTCATCAGTGTCATCATCAAACATTGCTGTCATCATCGACATATTAGTCGTTTCCCATTCGTCTTACTGGGTTTAATTTTCTGTTAAATTCTAAACCTGTTATTACTCTCTATAAATTCCAAAGCCTGCAGATGTCCATGTCTACCTTAGCACTAATTCAGTTTGTCAACAAGGAGTTCCTTTACCACCAAAAGAAAATAAGTCTTAATGATCTTTTTCAGCTCATTGTATATAGGTGATTTAACCACAGGTCATCTTGGATCAGGCAGTCTTATGTTTCAAAGAGATTCCAACCATGACCATCCTGTCTTTGACATCTATCTAGAACTACATTATCCAGTGTGTCCTTCCTATTTTAAGGTGGTAGAATGAGATTTGAGAAACATTTGGTTGTTATTTCTAACATGTTGCATCTTTTATCTGTTGTCTTTTACGTGTTTCAGTCGTTATTGTGACCATGCTGGAGCACTGCCTTCGAGAATTTTTGTCAAATGAATCAATCCCAGTAATTATTTAATTTTTTTAAACCTGGTACTTATTGTATTGGTTTCTTTTGCCAAACTGCTAAGTTATGGGATGTAAATGTACCAACACCAGTTATCAAGTGGTGGCCGAGGACAAACAATGATGCTATAGTAGAAAACACTTGCCCAAAGTGCCACGTAGTGAGACTGAACCCAGGACCATGTGGTTGGGAAGCAAGCTTCTTACCACACAGCCACACCTGTGGGTGACCATATTGAGGCTTCTTTGTTGGATTGTCAAAGCTGTGGATAGGTCCCATGGTCAGGTAAAATCCATCGTTACTCTATAATCCTCAATTAATAGTTTGTAATATCTATTTTTAGCAATAAACCATTACCATAAATGGTTAATAAAATATTTATAGACACAGGAGTGGCTGTGTGGTAAGTAGCTTGCTTACCAACCACATGGTTTCGGGTTCAGTCCCACTGCGTGGCACCTTGGGCAAGTGTCTTCCACTATAGCCTCGGGCTGACCAAAGCCTTGTGAGTGGATTTGGTAGATGGAAACTGAAAGAAGCCCGTCGTATATATGTATGTATGAATATGTTTGTGTCTGTGTTTGTCCCCCCACTGTCGCTTGACAACCGATGCTGGTGTGTTTACGTCCCCGTAACTTAGCGGTTCAGCAAAAACAGACCGATAGAATAAGTACTAGGCTTACAAAGAATAAGTCCTGGGGTCGATTTTCTCGACTAAAGGTGGTGCTCCAGCATGGCCGCAGTCAAATGACTGAAACAAATAAAAGAATAAAAGAGAATGGCTTAATTACACCTAACTGATTCTAAACTTTATATTTTATATCAGCTCATGAGCTGATCCGCAGAGAAGGGATTTCCATTTAGGCAGGAAGAGGGTCTGCGGACTCAGATGGCTGATCATACTCGCTCTCAATGTGTGTGGCTGATTGAAGTGAAATAAACAATAGACTGGACACACTCTTGTTCTGGATTGTTTTTATGTATAGATTAACTAAGCTAAAATACCATAAGTTTGTAGTACATGTGTGTAACTTTTTAATGTGTTGCATGAATATTATTTCACCTGTCCCCCCTCCCCTCAAAGTAGAATGAGTTCAATAACATTATCAATAAATCGTATTCTCGATCATGTCCATCTGTTGTCTTCTCTGACGTCCACAATCACCACATCTGATCTCTTCACTTCTTGTCATGCCTTCAGGTTTTATCTCCCACACTATCCCCCCCCCCCCACCCACTGTGGCCAGTCACTGCCCCCCCCCCCCACCAGTACTCGGTCTGTATTTGCTCAGTTGTGCTCATTCAGCTTAACATTGTTCAGTCATTTTACATATTAAACAATAATTTCCTCTCAGACCAAGGAGACAGATGCCTTCAGTTTTCTGTCTACCAAATCCACTCACAAGTCTTTGGTTTGCCCAAGGTGCCATGCAGTGGGACTGAACCCAGAACCATGTGGTTGGTAAGCAAACTACTTACCACACAGCCACTCCTGTGTCTATTATGAGTATAAAGTATCTCATGTCAAACCAATAAAGACCCCCTTCTTCCTGCAACGAGCTTCTTCAAATTCTTGCATTTAACTCTTCAAAAAATAGTCACGACCAAATAATTTGATTTCTCTAATTTGCGATCAAATTCTAAGAAGAATTTGTCGATTTTTGGGAAGTTTACCTGTTATTAGAGTCGGTTCCTACTTGAGGGTGGGTCTGGGTTAGTTAACAGTGGATTACAATGTCACAAGTTCAAACCTTGTCTTTACCATCAGCCAGACCTGTTCCTAGGCCTGAGCTGACCATAAATATCGTCCTTCATGTTTCCTGGTCAACAGTTAGATGCCAGGCTGGATTGGGTCACTGGAAGCAAACGTATGGCCACAGATGAACTCTGTGTGTGTGGGTGACTTTGTGACGAGTGCATATGTGTGTGTGCGTGTGCAGCTAACATTTGTGCATGAATATAAGTGCGCATATATAGATTTGTGTGTGTATGTGCTGCTGGTATTTATATATATATCAGTGTAGACATGTGCTGCGTACATATTTGTATACATGTATTGATATGTATGTACACGACTGAGAACATGCGTGCACATATCTTAGTATATGTGTGTGCATGAATGTATGGTCTCTATTTCTATATGTATCTGTATGTATCTATGTATGTGTGTGTGTGTATATATCTATACTATATATAAAACAGAGGTGTGTGTGTAATCGCTTTTCACGTGAAAACGGCTTCACTATTTACTTCCATACTTGTATATATATATATATATATAGTGTGTATATTTCTGTGTACCTTTCTATGCTTGTAGGTATGTGTGTATATTTATATCTACCTATGCATGTATGTGTGTGTGTGTGTGTGTGTGTGTGTGTATTAACATTTTAATCAATATCCACAAGGTGGCTGCTGTTTGACTGTATGAACAAATGTTAGAGAAAGACGGTGGAATATTACCTGAATTGAGGTGGTGGCAGTGGTGGTGACGGTGTTGGTGGTGGTGATTGTTGCGTCATATCGGTAGCAGTGGTGGTAATAGTAGCAGTGACTGGTGATACTGTTGGCTGTTATGATCATGATGGTGTTAATGATGGTGGTGGTGGTGGTGGTATTGGTGATAATCTGATCATTAGACAGGCACAGATAAATAAATAAATAAATAGTCTCTACCCCATTCAATGTTGGCAGTTTTTCAGCCGTGTTCCTGGTTTCTCTCTGGTGTTGGTCACCTTTTAGTTGTCGAAATGGTATGGTTTCATGCTAACACACACACACACACACACACACACACACACACACACACACACACACACACACACACACACTCACCAACGCTCATACAAAATATTCTTCCTTTTTCTTCTGCTCTTCCTGCTTACTTTTTTTTTTTTTTTTTCGTCTTTTTCTGCTTTTTCCACACATAAAACTGTTGTTTTATGCCTATTTACAACCTGCTACTTTTCATTGAACTAGCTTCAAGTCTACTCACCAACCACTGTGTTCTGTGTGTGAGTGAGATGATCTATTTATAATCTTCACTGTTTATAAACTTGGGTTATCTGTCATTTAAATGTACAAAGCTTTAGTGTCCAGTTACCTCTTCCTTTTCATTAACCGTTGTCTGCACATGGCCAGACAGTGTAGTTTTAATTGATGTTGATACTTTCTGAGCTGGAGAAGGGGCCAGTTCTTGTGACCTTAGTAGAACTTCTGTGACCTGTGACCTTGATAGTGTTAATATTTTATTTCACCCTTTTAGCATTCAAATTCCTCTGTCAAATGTAATGTTTATTCATTCACAATGTTTTGAATTAATCATGCATTATCTCATAGCTTTGATGATTTCGATGATGTGATTATTTAATTTTAGAATGACATTGTAGGGTAGGTGCGAGAGGCCAGATCTGGCCAATTGTTTAACCCTTTCAATACCAACCTTTCTCTAACTCTGTCCTTAGTCCTGATACAAATGTTATGTTTTCAAGTGATCTAAATTAAAATCTTCCATCAGAATTTCATATTAACCCTTTCATTACTGTATTTATTTTGACATGTTCTGTGTTTCTTTCCATTAATTTTAGATATAACAAAGAATTTAGTAAAATAACTTAAGTTATCATTAAGCTAGTGCTAGGAACATAAATTGTGACTAAGATTTGGTGGAAGATTTTAATTCGAAACCTATGAAAGCAAGACATTTGTACTACAGAGCCAGTTTCAGCCAGGTTGGTAACGAAAGGGTTAGTCTCTGTTCCAGACACCAGCTGAATAATGACCGTTATTTTAATAAAGTCTTCATTATTTTTGAGATTAATTGAAACCAAGTCAATGTATTCCAGCAGAAATATGGTAAAAGAGGAGTTAAATATAGAGTAAATGTCTCATTTAAACACTACAGTGTAGCTCACAGCATGGCCATGATTTGAACTTGCAACCACAGATTTGATTTGTAGCTTGAGAGCTTGAGAGCAGTGGGGTAGGCGGGTAGGAGTTACACAACACCCATGTCCATGGGTTTTTTTAAGGTTCTTATATTGTTAAGGAATCATATATTGTTAGCACGTGTGTGTGTGTGGCTTAGAGGAGTTAGTACATTGTGAAATTAGGAGAGGTGGGCATCTATTTGGCAGCAACTGTACAAGAACGGCAACCATTGTAGTAGCAGTCGGCTCTGTAGAGGAGGGACACAGTTCAAGATGTGATCCTATCATGAGGCTCTCTCTTATGTTATTTAATAATACAGGTTTTAAAATTGGTTTTCTGATACTTAATTTTCTTTTGACTTGGTTTAAAAATTACATTTTTTAATTTTTTAGTGTTTATTTAATTTCCTTTTCTTAGCATTCATAAAGCCACTTATGCAACTGGCACACACACACACATTGACAATGCATTGACATACACACACACTGACCTAAGCAATGTCCATATAATAGCTAAATTATGTGGTTGAGTAACAATGTGGCAGCTGTTTGTGTTGACGTTCTTATACATCCAATAACGTCTACAACAACAACTTATATTGAATATATATCAATCCACTGTTCTGAGACAAAAAAAAAAAAACTGTCAGCTTTTATTGTGACCAGCAATAATGTCAGCTGAGAGACAATACTAGTAATTATAGTGGTACGGAGCATCTATTGAAGTTTGTAGTGCGAGTATTCGAAGAGGTCAGTAAACATGACCATAGATAGATCAGCCTCAATTAAGCTGAGAGAGACTTTAATTAATTAAATTTATACCTGTACTGTAGCTTAATGATAACTAAGTTATTTTACTAAATTCTTTGTTATATTTAAAATTAATTGAAAGAAACACATAACCTCTCAAAATAAATACAGTAACGAAAGGGTTAACCCCAGATCAATTCTGATCAAGCAGACACATGTTCAAAGATATTCCAACAATCATGACCTTGTCTTTAATTTTTTTTTTTTTTTAGACTTTGTATATCTATGACAATATTATCCAATGTGTCCTTCATTTTCTTAAGACAAATAATATAATTGAAAGGAGATTTGGTTCATATTTCTAGCAAATTAGTCATATATTGCATCTTTTGTAGCTCATTATTGGAGCATATTGAATGAGGAGAAAACCTTGTCCACAATTGTATAGTCAACATTACAGTGATGATGATGATGACATTTTGACTATCCATATCATAAATCTTGTCATTAAATCATGGTTCCATTGATTGTTGTTTGATGTAATGTGTTGGTCTCATTTCAGCTGATGCCTTTCTTTGTAACCCAAAATACGTCCAAGCTCTTCTGATCTGTCTGAATGCCATCGAACATAACAAGGTGACACTACTGGCAGACATTGATCCTGCTCTTGTAAGTCATTTTCATTCTTCCTTAGGGGCCTTTTTTTCCTTCCATTCACCCACTTTAAACAACAGATTTGTCAACTGCAAACACTAAAATCTTTAAGGAAAATTTCAGAATTATTTAAAATAATTAAAAATATTTTTAATGTAAATGTTATGAAGAAACAACAAAAATATCAAAGGTTGGTGTGTTTTGGTGACTTTATTCAATGTGTAGGGGCCAGGGGTTGGTGTGTGTTGGGGACTTTATCCAGTGTGTAGGGACCAGAGGTTGAAGTGTTGCTCATTGACTGCTCCCATTCTTATCCCCAATCCTATGTCAATATATAAATTTTATAATCAGTTAGGTGTAATTAAACCATTAAACATTTTATCAACCATCTATGGTAATAGTTTATTGCTAAAAATAGGTATTAAAATCTATTAATATGATTAGTGGGTGAATGAGGAATGTCCCTATATTATTTTAACAAGCGAATACACATCTGAGTAAAATAAATGAATTGATCAGTAATACCAGGAAAGCGGGGTTGTTATTCCCAGTTTCCGTTTACCATTACACTGTTCCATGTCCTATCTCATTTCCTATTCAGTTCCTGTTTTATGCCCATCCCATCGTTTATTGTAATAGTTTATTGCTAAAAATAGGTATTACAAACTATTAATTCGATTAGTGGGTGAATGAGGAATGTCCCTCTATTATTTTAGCGAATGAATATGCATCTGAGTTAAATAGATAGATTTACAAATACATTGACAGATGGTCCACCTATTGTAGCTGGTGTTGTGTTGTAGCTTATTGTAGCATGGCCATATCTCATGTTGTGCGATAAAAATGATTAAGATGTTATGGTAATTTGGATTTCATTCATCAAACTAATCTCCTGGTGATCCAACTTCCAGATCATTGGTCATTACATTGTTCCATGTCCTGTTCATGAATCCTGCGGTTGACCTTGTCTTTAATGTGACCCTAGTGTGAAGTATGGGTGCTACATGCAGAATTGTTTTTCTTTTGGAAAACTGAGTTGTTCTCACAAAGATCACACGCTGTTTACACGAAGGATTGCAGGGTTGAGCCTCACAGAAGCCTTCCTTAATTCATATCAGTAGATGTGTTATTGATTAGTTTAACATGTATGCAAAATTTCATCGAGATTGGTTCACTGGTGTAGGCAGCAAGATCGTAACAGACAGACAGGCAGGCAGAAATTGCCTTTTATGTATAAGATGTATGTGTTTGTGTGTGTTTATGTTTGTCCCCCACCCCACCATCACTTGACAACCAAGGTCAGTGTGTTTATGTCCCCGTGACTTAGCAGTTCAGCAAAAGACATCAATAGAATAAGTGCTAAGCTTACAAAGAATAAATGCTGGGGTCAATTTCTTTGACTGAAAAGCTTTTAATGGCAGTGCTCCAGCATGGCAGTAGCCAAATGACTGAAGCAAGTAAAAAACAAAAAAAATTTTTTTTTTTCATTTTTCTTTTTTGATATCCAACAATTCTTTTGTTTGGATAATTTTTAAAAATATTAAATTTGTGATTCACTTATTAAACTTTCATTTACCATTCCATTGGTTTTGGTTTCAATACTTCAGCTGACACTGAGAAGTAAAGCCCCTGAACACAAGATCTGTGCTAGCTATCCCGTCCTAGGGAACCAGTTTTCAACTATGGAGAGAACGAAAGTCGAAAAGTCCCCACCTTATGCCTCCCCGAAAAGGGCTCGAGCAATGCTGAGTGTTTCACATGAGCAAGCCATACCCATACGTAAGTAATGAATCAAAATGATACATTGAAATACTTGAATTTGTAGCTCCATCAAACCCCAAATGTTAATACAGCACACAGTAGATGTAATAGAAGGAGGGAATTATATTTTTATGCTGATTCCTTCCTTAAAAAATTGAATTTTATTCTAATTTGATAATTCTTGGACCGATTCGGTAATAACGGAATTTTTTAGAAATTTCTGTCAGCTTGCTTCGAGACTTGTGCTTATAGTGATGAATTATCTGTGGTTATTAACGATTAAAAGTCTATTCTCAGCATATTTGGCATAGGAATTTTTTTTTCTTTTGTCCTTATTTATAAAGTTATATTACAATGTAGATCAATAGATAATGTTATTCTATTACTATAATATATTATGATATATATTATTATAAACTGCTGCTTAATTTTGTTGCTGTTGAGAATTAATTAAAACACAAACAGTTAACTCATTAAAAACATAACCATGGTGAGGAAAGTTTAGAATAGAAGATTCATTTAACATGTTGCTGGCTTCTAATTCTACAAAAGCTTTCATTGTAATCCTGGACAAGACACACCTCTGTGATTAGCCTTCACTAAAGGTACATCACTGTAAAAACAACCTCTTTAACTCAACACAAGTTAAAATAGAAAACCTTTTGTTCTTTGTCTTCTGATATGTAAACCTGTTTTAGCCTTCAACCATTGTAAGTTTCTTACCAAATGTTTCACCCGTTTGATTGTTTCAGCAAGCAACGAAGGAATCAAAGACAAAGCCAAAGACACCATGCGGTTCGTCCTGGACAGGTCTGGGACAGTCTCGCCTTCAGAATCGCCGCCACAGAGTTTTAGTTTCTATGACAGTATCAACTCTGATCCTCTGTTAAACTTTGAATTTGCTGGCGCCAACAGAAAAGGAGACAGTAACGTTCAGCTGAATCTGCCAACTAAAGACATCTGTGATGGGACCTCAAAAGACAGTTTTGATCCTGCTGCACTGACTGCTGACAAAAATAAAGGTTTATTCAAGTCTGTGTCACTAGATGAACGCTCTTGTGGCCCAAACCCTGTTGAATCTACAAGAAAGAATGAGATTCCTCACCAAAATGTAAATAATAAACTCGAGACCCAACTGGGAATGTCACAAGTTGTCTCATCAACTAATCCCCAGTCTCAATATCCTGAAAACAGCACCAACAGAAAAAACCCTCCACATAAGATCAGTCATAAACGATGCCAGTCAGATGTACCATTTATTAGGAAAGAACTCAATGAGTTGCAGAAGGAAAATCCTTTTAGCAAGAGACCCAGTGTTCATTCTGTTAATTATGACACTAGATTGCTGAAAAAATCTGGTAAGGAATCCCTAATATCACTGTTTACTTCTCTATAGATTCTTCTATGGTAGACTCCAAGAGATGGTCATTGCCTGTCATTGACAATGTTTGTTGTTGCTGTTTCAAAGACTCTCTCTTCCATTTCAGCCACTTTCAACAGTCAACAGTCCATTTGTTGTCCAGATGGTAACTTGGTCCACCCTGTGCCTGGTCAGTCTCTCATCAGTTTTCTCACTTCTCAAGACTTCAACACCTGTGCCAACTTAGACAGGGTACGTTACTCCATCTCACACACTCTCTCTCTCTCCCCTATATTCATTCCCTCCATTTCACTCTCTCACACTGACACACTCCCTCTTTTCTTCACATACACACATTTGCTTCTCTCTCTTTTTCTCTCATTAACTCTTCTCTCTCTCTCTCTCTCTCTCTCTCCTCACTCAACAACCTCTCTTCTGTTTCTCTCTCTATACCATTGTTTCCATTTAATAGTTTCCAACAGACTTATTCCACTGTCACTTAAAGGACTTCTCCACTCAAGCCTTTGAGTACAACTTAGTCTTTTCACATTCACCCTTTGAGTGCAACTCACCACATCTTCCTTGAGGATTTCTCTGAATCAACTCAACCTGCCAAGTATTCAATCAAACTAATGTCTCTCTCCCTCTCTCTCTCTCACACACACACTCACACTCACACTCATATACATTTATTGACATAATAAATTATCCTTGGGAGTCTCTCTGCACAAAGTGTAGTGAAACCCCGCCTAAGATATATGTTTAATCAGTTATATTAAAAGGCAAAAATGTGTTAATTCATGTCAAGAAGATCCAAACAGCTTAAAATAGAATAGGGATGTGAAATACCGAGTGAGGAGTGAATCCCACTTCTGATGGGTTTGTAAAAAAAGCTGGTAGCAGTTATGTCCCTTTACATTCTTAATATGGAATCTTGTAGAGGTCAAACCTTTTTTTGTTTTTTTGTTTTTAAATCTTTTTTTTGTGGGTATCAATAAATTAAAGAAGCAACCCACTAGTCATCAGTTTAGTCGACTGGTTCTTCATATATGGCTTGTGGGCCTTCATTTGGGTAATATTTACCATTCTTTTAACTTTGGTTTTGTTGGAACTCCTACAGCCTTGCTTGCATAGCAGGCTTGCTGACTGCAGCCTTGGTAGTACCACCATGCTATTTGTTCTCTTTAACTTTCCTCATGATTCTGGCCTTGCCAAAGAAGCAAACTTTTTTGCAACATCTCAATTGGACACTCTATTCCGATTTCTTTTATATTCCTCTTAACACCTGCTGCTGCTGATGATGATGGTGGTGGTGATGGTGATGGTGATGGTTATTATTATTATTATTTAGGCTGAGAGCTGGCAGAATCGTGAACACGCAGGGTGAAATGCTTAGCAATATTTCGTCCATCTTCACATTCTGAGTTCAAATTCTGCCAAGGTCGACTTTGCCTTTGCTCCTTTCAGGGTCAAAAAAATTAGTACCGGTTACTAATGGAATCAACTAGCCCCCTCCCCCTAAAATTTCAGGCCTTGTGCCTATAGTAGAAAGGATTATTATTATTATTATTATTATTATTATTATTATTATTGAATTCCTTACAGTTCTGTTGTGAAAGGTCATCGTCTTGTTTTGCAGGAAAATGCTCATTTTAGCATTTCTGAAATCTTGATTTCTGCCATTGAACAAATGAAATGGAAGCATGTGATATCTCCACGGCGTATCTCGGATAACGAGGAAGGTGATTCCGATGAAGAAATACAACACCTCAAGCAGAGAATTCGAATACGGCGCCATGAAAGAATGAGAGAGGTAAGTGGTGGCGGCAGTGGTCTTCAGTTTTTTATTTGTTTTACTGTGGTAACGTGTGTGGGGATGGTGGTGGTGGTGAGGTGGTGGGGAAGAAGTCTACACACCAGCTTCTTATCTCACATTTGTTTTGTTCTGTGAAGTTTAAAGCCCTACCAACTGCTTCATTCAGCTTTCTCTCTCTCTCTTTCTTTTACTGAGCTATTTGTGTGTGTGTGTGTGTGTGTGTGTGTGTGTGTGTGTGTGTGTGTGTGTGTGTGTGTGTGTGTGTGTGTGTGTGTGCATATATTTTCCAGTTTGAACAGACACTTGTCTTTCATTAAGACATGAGATCTTCTTGTTCTCCTTCTCCAGAGATTCTCTCCATTATTATTGCAAACACCGCACTGAAACAAAAATGTAGATCCAGTTTAAGCTATATTTATTGTATAAAGGAACATGTGAAACTGTTGGCTATATCTGCACTGATTTGAACTTAGTAGTGTGGCACAACATACCGGTAACTTTGTTTTTTTACCTCCTGTCCAGAAATAGTCTGTAGGTCTTGCTATAGCTTAGCACCAGTAATACTGTTTGTGTCTTTAATTATGTGAACTATTTGCCGTGGTCTCTGTTTATTTATACAAGGATCATTTCCATCTCATCTGTAATGGTTTACATTAGCAAAGTAATCCAGCTGTGCCCATCTCTATGTAAATATTTAAATTTGTTGCTCCATTAAACCCATCCAGAGAAACAGCTGCAAGCAGAACATTTAGAAAGTAAATTCTTCTTTGATTTCCTGTCATTATCCAAATATTGATTTATTCACAGAAAGCCCGGGAGAGGCCAGCATTCAGTGATGGACGAACGGACAGTAAGTTTTCTTTTATACATTATTTGTTTTGTTTTTTTTTTAACATTTTGGTCATCGTCGTCGTCGTCGTCGTCATCATTAAGGCAACGAGCTGGCAGAATTATTAACATGTTGGACAAAATGCTTAGCAGCATCTTTTTATCCTCTTTATGTTCTGAGTTCAAATCCTGCTAAGGTTGACTTTGTCTTTCATCCTTTTGGGGATCAATGAAGTAAGTACCAGTTATGTACTGGGGTTAGTGTAATCAACTAGCCCCCTCCCCAAAATTTCAGGCCTTGTGCCTGTTGTAGAAAGGTTTATTATTATTATTATTATTATTATTATTATTATTATTATTATTAAGGCAGTGAGCTGGCAGAATCGTTAGCATGCTGGACAAACTGCTTAGCATTTTACCTGTCACTATGTTCTGAGTTCAATTTCCACCGAGGTCAGCTTTGCCTTTCATCCTTTCAGGGTCGATGAATTAAGTACCAGTGAAACACTGGGTCGATGTAATTGACTCATCCCTTTCTCCTATATTTCAAGCCTTGTGCCTATTGTAGAAAGGATTATTAGCAACATCAATAAAAATGGCAAGGCAGTGAGCAAGCAGAATCATTAGTGCGGCAGACAAAATGCTTCGTGGCATTTCTTCTGACTCTTATGTTCTGGGTTCAAATCTCATCAAGGTTAATTTTGTCTTGGGGGTAGGCGGTGGGGGTCTATAAAATAAAGTACCAGTCAAATACTGGGATCAAAGTAATTGACTTAACTCATCTCTTCAATTGCTGGCCTTGTGTCAAAATTAGAATTATCAATAAAAGTTTGTTGTTTGATTCTTTTTTCTTTTCAGATAGTTCAGATTCCAGTGATGGCATTGATGATCAAGAAATAGAACTTTCGTGTAAGTTATCTTTCTATTTCAATTAAGAGGAAAACCAATTATCATCTTGGAAACTCTCGGGCGAATTTGGTTTAAAATGGTTAAAATAACACCATTCCTGTTGACAACTTTTTTCATGCACTTTCACTATTTTTTTATATTGTTTGTTCAATCACTCCCAAAATTTACCGTTCCATCCTAACTTTTTCATCTCTTCCAATCACTTTTCCATCACTTTCTAAACATTTCCTTTGTTATTCTCCTGTTATTACATAGTTTTGGTAACTTTCAGGTCTTTCCATATTTCCTATTCCGTGTCCAATATTTTACATGTCCTGATGTAGTTTTTTTGTTGATGGTTCTGCTCTTAATAATTTAAACTTGTTTATAGTCCATCTCGAAATGTTGTGATTTACCAACTGTATTTCACTGTTTATTGTTTCTTTTCAGTTACCGACAGATCTGATAACTGTTCTCTGTTAAAAAACAGTGGTTTGTCTTTATCA
This sequence comes from Octopus bimaculoides, assembly GCF_046866305.1. Taxonomy (NCBI): domain Eukaryota; kingdom Metazoa; phylum Mollusca; class Cephalopoda; order Octopoda; family Octopodidae; genus Octopus; species Octopus bimaculoides. Next base: position 3,050,276 of record NC_142946.1, read on the forward strand.
ATGGCCTCGTTGTATTCAGGTAACAACAACTCTACTTCACTTTTAAATCATTGTTCAATCATTACCCACCATCACTTTGTCGCTGTTACTCATTTAGTCACTCATCACCATCTCTCACCACCACTCATCACTACCATCTTTAATAGTTAACCAATATCAAAATAATTCAATTATTTATTTATTTTAGATCCTGTATTTTTTTTATAATGGGATGTAATGTTGAAGGTTTGGGTAGTAGTATGACAGTGTACTTGATAGTGGTGTGGTAATAGTCTAGTGAAGTGCTTCTCAAACTATCTGATGTGGCATACCAGTAGTTTTTTTTTTCTCAATGTGCCAGGGACCAGTAATATTTCTTAGTAATATTAATTTATACCAGAAACAATATCTATAATGAATATAATAAAAGCTGATAATTATTTTTTATCTCATATTTATTTTATAAACAAATAATACAATATTACATAAGCATTTTATAGGCATTTATAACGTTTCTTTCTTTTCTGGAAACTCGCTGCGTACTGGCAGCTGATGGCTCCTGGACCGGCACTGGTCCGTGGACTACCACTTTGAGTAACACTGGTCTAGTGTACTTGGTGATAGTATGATCATGGTAGCCTGCACTACTGTCTGAGTGGTAATATTTAGTAGCAGTAGCAATGTTTGTGTTGTAGTATGTAGTGGTTTTAGAATGTGTTGTCATAAGATTTGTACGTAGTAGTAGTGGATTTGAATTAAATAACCAATTATTCTTTCATTCCTCGTTAGCCTCGATATAATTCCTCACTGATTACTGTAATTAATAAATTATTCCCATGTTTCAGATGCTGATTTGTTCCAAAGACACACAGAAAAATCTAGGTGAGATAATTCACTTTTGATTTTCTCTTTGATTCTATCACACACACACACACAATTTATTTCCATATACATTATATTCATTGGACAATAAACTTTGATTGTGAAGACCTGTTGAGGCAAGTGAAATCAAAATCGCTGACATGGCCGATGACAGTACTGCCTGATCAGCACTCGTGCCAGTAGAACGTTAGAAGCACCATCGGAGCGTGATTGTTGCCGGCGTCACCTTACTGGCACATGTGCTGGTGGCGCGTGAAAAACAACATTCAAGCACGGTCGATGCCAGTGCCGCTGGACTGGCTCCCGTGCAGGTAGCACGTAAAAGCACCCACTACACTCTCGGAGTGGTTGGCGTTGTGTTTTTTTTTTTTTGGAAAAGGTGTCTTATCCGATATAGTATATTAGTGCTACTCTTTCATACTGGACTGGTCAGCAGCAGCAATAGTAAGAAGAAAACTGTTAAACTTGCACCTGCAATTCATTTGTTGATGTGTAAATTTACATAACTATTCTACCCATTCTTCCATGTGAAAATAGATATAAAATCTGCAACAAAGAAATAATCCAACTTTAGCATCAGAATTTCTTGATAACTTTTTTTTTTTCTATACATATATTATAAATTTCCAAGAAATTACCTTTCTTTTTATCCATTTCAATTTTTTACTTGAATATTATTGTTGTTCTTCTTTTTTCTAGCTTTAGTTCAACAATGGACAGTAGTAATAGTCCACAAGTATCTGCAGAGTCTGTGGCCATCTCTCTACTTAAGAAGTTCTCTGAGAAGCAACTTCCTAAAGCATCTGATTTGCAGTGGATGGTCTCAGAAAAAGACGCTCCACAAGCTGTAAGTTGTTTAAAATATTTTCTACAAATTTCAGACCCAGAAGATAATGGTTTAAAGATGTGCATTTGCAACACTGCACCAGGTTCTTAACACTCTGTAGACCAATCTGTTTGATTGTTAATAGGTACAATGGTAAGGTACAGCTTATGATTGTAAACAGCAGGAGCATTCTTGGGTAGTCAAATGCTTCATTATTTAATGTGTTTAACTGAAATCCTCCCATGCGTATGCAAAAGCTACTACAGCATGTCTATATTGAGGGTCTCCCTCTCTAAAATCCATTAGGCTAAGCCATTGCTGGATATCTGAAAATAGGCAAACTTTGAAAGATTTATGCATTTAATGAATATTTAAATTTAAATTTCAACTTTCTTCTTCCAATACATTTTATGTCCTTTCTTGTTCTTTGGAATCAACCTTATTCTCTTCTCTTGCAGTTACTTCCATTACCAAATTCCTATCCTGTCTCTCCAGATGATGAATACACAGATCTACGCAACAGGGTAAGTTCAGTGTTTAACCCTGACCCTAATCCTACTCAAAACCCAGAGCAATTCACTGGAACTCGCTACAGGATATTGGTCTCACTGACCAGCACAAACACACTAGATCAGCAAATAAAAAATACTGGAATAGATTTACCATTTTTAAAACTCCTGCAAACTGGCAGAATTGTCAACACACTGGGCTTAATGCTTAGCGGCATTTTGTCTGTTTTTATGTTGTGAGTTCAAATTCCACCAAGGTCATCTTTGCCTTTCATCCCTTTGGGGTTGTTGAAATAAGTACCAGTTAAGCACTGGGGTCGATGTAATGGACTTACCCCCTCCCCCAAAATTGCTGGCCCTGTGCCAAAATTTGAAACCACTGTTGCAGCAAAATCAAAGAGTCAGATACAACATGATGGCCTTGTGGTTCAGAATATTCACAGTGAATTTAGATTTATTCTTGGGAAGAAGAAATTTAGTTAAATCTATGGAAGTTGGCCTTGAAAGACGGTCCATATCAAAGCTGTCAAACCTCTGATTATGATTAAAATAAGTCATTAATGCTGTTTACGTGTAGGAAATAACTGTATATTAATCACTCTTCTAATTTGGTTTCTATTTCAGACAAGGTTACGAGGCAATTTAGAATGGGCGCCACCACGTTTCCAGATTATTTTTAGCATCCACACTGTAACAAAGTAAGTAATTCTTTTGTCACTTATTCCACAACATATTTTCTTTGTAATCTTTGCTTTTATCTTCTGATGGATTACACAAAGCAACAAACTGTGAGGAGAAGCAGTGATTTCTCAGCTTCTAATAAATGAACTCTACTTCTTCTGTTGAGTACACTTTCTGCTGTTTGTACTTCCAAAGACATACAGAGTAGCATAGGGTAGTTTTTCCACCTGACCAGCTCCTGTGAACTGCCCTACCCATGCATGCATGGGAGATGGACACATGATGATGGCGGTGGGTGTATGTATGTATATACATGCACATACATGAAGGGCCTTAGAGTCAACCTAGCTAAAACCAAAATCCTAATAAGTAGGAAGGTAGATAAAACACAAACCCCTTCAGGTAGATGGCCCTGCTCAGTATGTAGAAAAGGAGTAGGTAGTAACTCTATAAGATGTACCCGGTGCAAGCTATGGACACATAAGAGGTGCAGCAACATCAAAGGCAGGTTAACTAGTAAGTTAGTTTTTGTTTGTGGCAGATGTTCAGGTGCAATAAAGACTGCAAACAAACAGGAAACAACTTCTATCTCATTCCAGGGTGAAAACTAGAGGTAGTCGATAGCTTCCGCTATCTGGGCGACCAAGTTAGTAGTGGGGGTGGGTGCGCTGAAAGTGTAGCTGCTAGAATAAGAATAGCCTGGGCAAAGTTTAGAGAGCTCTTACCCCTGCTGGCGACAAAGGGACTCTCACTCAGAGTAAAAGGCAGACTGTATGACGCATGCGTACGAACAACCATGCTACATGGCAGTGAAACATGGGCTGTAACTGCTGAGGACATACGTAAGCTCGCAAGGAATGAAGCCAGTATGCTCCGTTGGATGTGTAATGTCAATGTGAATACCCGTCAGAGTGTAAGTATCTTGAGAGAAAAGCTGAACATTAGAAGCATCAGTTGTGGCGTGCAAGAGAGACGATTGCGCTGGTATGGACATGTGGTGAGAATGGAGGAGGATAGCTGCGTGAAAAAGTGCCACACCCTAACAGTTGAGGGAACCCGTGGAAGAGGTAGGCCCAGGAAGACCTGGGCTGAGGTGGTGAGGCAAGACCTTCGTACATTGGGCCTCACCGAGGCGATGACTACGGACCGAGACCTTTGGAAATGGGCTGTGCGTGAGAAGACCCGGCAAGCCAAGTAAGATCGTTGCCAGTGCCCCTGGACTGGTTCTTGTGCGGGTGGCACATGAGATGCACCATTTTGAGCGTGGCCGTTGCCAGTACCGCCTGACTGGCTCCTGTAGGATTTTCGAGCGAGATCGTTGCCAGTGCCCCTGGACTGGCTTGTGCGGGTGGCACATAAAAGACACCATTTCGAGCGTGGCCGTTTTCGTGCGGGTGACACGTAAAAGCACCCACTACACTCTCTGAGTGGTTGGCGTTAGGAAGGGCATCCAGCTGTAGAAACTCTGCCAAATCAGACTGGAGCCTGGTGTTGCCATCCGGTTTCACCAGTCCTCAGTCAAATCGTCCAACCCATGCTAGCATGGAAAGCGGACGTTAAACGATGATGATGATACATACATACATGCTCACATATTCTTTTATTTAACCTGCCAAAAGTCTTTGTCTTTCTAATGCCAATGTATACTTGTCATATTACAGAAGAAATGTGGTCATTCCCAAACAGAACTATCGATGTGCAGGCTGTGGAACTCGTGTGGAACCTGGTAAGACTTTCACTAAAATTCTTCTCTCTTCTACTGTGCTGCCACCTGACGGCTGGTAACATTATTCAGTCCATGGTCAACTTAAAGGGTAATGGGTAAAGACTCCCTTTGGTCATGAATGACCTTGGGATTGCACCTAGAAAGTTACCCTCCCAGACACAAGTCTGGGCAAGGTTGTTTATGGAAGACCATCGGTCACCCATGCAGACCAGCCTCTCCTCTCCACGCTACTGATGTTATCCAAGGGTAGGGCAAAGGGGCCGATACAACTTGGCAATAAAGAAATAAATATATTACAGGTATTGCCAATATAATGTAACAATAGCAAATGAAGAAAACAGACAAGTTGAAGATTTTATGAATAAAAGATATTTTCAAAATTTGTGAACAAAGAAATGGCCAGAAAATATTCTCCAAAATGTCTTTTATAGACTTCTTATTTTTGCTACATCCATCCAATATTTACAAACGCATCTTTAGGAAAGAACAACTCTTGATCTGATTCATTGGTACACCAGGATGTATTTAGCAACACAAATATTTACACATCAAATATTTGGACTAAATTCTCCTAATTAGAATATCTAATCTTGCTTCATTGTCAATGCATTCCTATCTTCACTGATACAATCTCAGATATTCCATTATATTAACATCAGTCACTCATTAATGTCACTTGTGTCATTCCAGCCTACATGAAGCGGTTTCGTTATTGTGAATATCTGGGCAAGTATTTCTGCCAATGTTGTCATACCAATGCCACTGCTTATATTCCAGCCAGGATTCTACAGAAATGGGATTTCACTAAGTACTATGTCTCCAAATATTCTTCTGATCTTTTAACCAAAATTTTCCATGAACCCTTTTTCAATATTGAAGACATAAACCCAGCCTTATATCGCAGAGTGAAGGTTCTAGATAATATTAAACAATATCGCCAACAATTGATACATCTAGCGACACTCATGAAAATCTGCCGACATGCAAGTATAAGGTGAGTGTTATCTCTTTAGTCTCTGAATTCATCTGGAATTTAGTCAGAAAGGAAATATCGGTAAGCACCATACAATCATGGCAATAAAAGGTCAGGGAGTTAAATATATTGCTTGGTTTTATTTCCCTATTGTGGATATTTCACTGAAATTATATAGTTAATTGATCTGGAACAGCATGAACATCACAACTCATCTACCTCTTGCTTAAAATCAATAGTACAAATGACCCATTGATGGATACTGCTGAGTTTGAACAATTTAAAGATTTACAAACCTTTTGATTTTTGACTGTTCCACCTCTAAATCTGATTTAATTAACAGAACATGACATCATTGCTTCCTGAAGCTAAAGTTAATTATATTGTCTTAAGGTTTAATTAGGGTTGTGTTTGTAAGTCATTAACATATTTACATGACAATAAAATTATGAAAAAATAAAAAAAAGAAACAATAAAGACATGAAATAAAACAAACAAAACTTCATTTATCTTTCTCCTTTCCATCATCAACACAGCAAAGGGTTTAATTAGGGTGATAATTAATAAAACTCGTTAGCTACATCTGCATGACATAATAAAATTATATTTCTATTTTTCAGTATTTACCCAGCAATAGAGAATTTGTCTGGTCATTTATTTCGAGAAGTTCATACATATTCCATTGCTGACTTGCTTTTGGTAAGAATACCATTCCTTCTACTTTAACCAATTCTTTATGCGAGCGAAAACACTAAACATATTAAATTGACCATTTTAGAAACTGAACCCAAAACCATGTGTTTGGGAAGCAAGCTTCTTACCACACAGCCACGCTTGTGCCTAAACATCATTGATGTTAAATTCAAATTACAATGAAAGTGAACAAAGTTTGAATGTCATGGCTGGCCGCCAACACATTTCTCTGCAAAATGTGGCTAGTTTCTCCTGTTCGTGCTGCATTATGAGCATTGTCCTGTGTTTGAGAATGAAATTATTTCCTTGTTATTGATATTGATTTGGTATGTGAGTGTTGTTGTCTTAAACACATCTTTGTCATTGGATCAAACACAAATGCGTAAAGTGCTGCAAGGGGTTCGTCGAGGGTTTATAGTGCCATCGATTAGACAACTGTCCCTTGATAACCATGAAGGTTTCTGTAAATCTGCTGCTATCACTGTTTGAACTCTAAGCCCTCATACCACTGGTTACTCTGTTTGGTTTCAGGTGAAAAATGGTGAGTTATTAGCAATGCTGAAGAAATTTGTGACAAATGGCATCAACCATGTTAAAGAGTGTGAGGTAAGTTATTTCCTGAAAGCCTATCATTGATGTTGAATTGAGTCTGATTAATCTTAATAGAGAACAATCTTATACACACACACACACACACACACACACATGAAAAGTCATTTTCTGTTTACCAAATCCCCTCACAAGGCTTTGGTCAGCCTGAGGCTATAGTAGAGGACATGTGCCCAAGGTACCACGCAATGGGACTGAACCCCAGAACCATGTGGTTGAGAAGCAAACTTCTTACGCTGTGTTTTAATGATGTTGACTGCTCCAGTTTATAGTAAGGTTGGGGTCTCAATGCAGTGTTGTTTAACCCTTTAGCATTTAAACTGGCCTAAATATTCTGCTTTGCATTCAAACCAGCCAGATCCTGTCTCTCGCACCTACCCTATAATGTCGTGCCAAAAATATGTAATCACACAATCGAAGTCTTGAAACTACAAGATAATGCATGGTTGATTGAAAACAAAGTGACTGAATAAGTATTACATTTGACATAGCAATCCGAATGGCAAAAGGTTCCGGGAAACTGATTACTAATGATGTGTTAGTGACGAGTTTGGGGTCATATAATGCTTGATTGAGCACATCCTCTGTGACTTTTGTCTCTCAGTGGTACAGTCGTTTTTTTATTTCTAATTAGAATGTAATTTTCAATTTCTAATTAACAGCATTGCCATTGCTTTGGGTTCATCTGTGAACTGTGCAACAATGATCATGACATTATCTTCCCGTTCCAGTTAAATAAAGTCATCAATTGTCCTCGTAAGTACCCGCTTTTCATGAATGGATTCTGCATCAGGTTGGGAATTGTGTTCTGTTGCTATGGTTACTGATATCATGTGATTGCAACGCTTCTGTTTCTCGAAGTCATGTGACTGTAATAGTGGACTGCTAAAGTACACCAGTGACACCATTGAATAACTGGATGTGATCTGCTGGAGTTTCTCAGTTGTCGTCCGACCCACTTTAAAACCTGTTCGGTTGATGGAGATTCTTTTTGCTTGTTTGTTTCACCAACCGAAGACATCTTTAAAATTGAACCAATGAGAAACTCTTCATTGGGGCTTGACCTGCTAGAAATAGCAGCCAGATCTCTCTTTAATCGTAACGTATTGCTATAGAGAAGATATTGGATAATATAGGTTGTGATTGACTGACTGAAAAGGTGAGATGGTCAAAGTCAGAATGGTTTTGATTCATAGGTTTGTTGGAATTGTCTCAATGAAGTTGTTCACATTTAATTAAACTCCATACAAGGATCTTTACTGTCCCCTCATCAAACCTCATTCTGTTACCATATAAAGATGCTGCCCTTTTTTGAACCAGTTTTAGTAAAACTCATCAGCTGTTGCCCTAAATAAATCCCTCTCCATTAATTAAGCAATTTCTCTCCTTGTTTGAATTAAATGATTCTTTACATTAATTATAATTTCTTTATTTTTAAACGAAAGCCTCATCAATCAGGTTGGTTCAACTCTCTTCTTTTTCCTGTCCTCTGCCTCTCTAACATCTTATCTGCATACAGACATATAGAAACACACACACGGGTTCCCATTTTCTGCCTTTCAACATTTGGGGCTTTTGATTTGTGGGTTAAATAATCATATTTTTGGGTTATCCCTAAATTAGTTGACAAATTTTGACTTTGTTCTTCTTTTTTTTTGGTAACCTACAGGAAACTATGTCCCTTTGCCAGTTGAGTCCCCAAATTTAAGTCAATCTTTGAGAGTCATAACAGATTACTCAGTGACACCATCTGTATGAAAGACAACAGTTTAGTTAGTGGTAACATATTTAATAAAGTTGATATCAAAAATCTAATTGGACATAACGACTAATATTATTTTAACTGGCAAGTATGGGAGACAACCCAAGCATGTTTCAGTGTTATGTTATTAGACCTCCTCAGCAAAGAATTACTGTTCTTATCAAAAAGCAATTTTAAGGTATTTTCGGAGAATTAAAACAATGATAAGTTAATTACCAATTAAATTAAGTTAATTTTTAATTAACATAATTCAACTCTAAATTAAATTATTTATGATTGTAAAGTTGCACCTTACAATGCTAACAAACCGAATTCTCCCGCCCCCTTCTCCTTATTGACCTGGGAATAATATAATGGAGTATCTGCTATTGATCAATTAATATTTGGTTTATTAACTTCGTTTCGTTTAGTAGTTAATTATGAATAAATTTAATGGGAAAATAGATTGCAACAGTGACAGGGTTGTTAAAGGAACGTTGATTCCGTCTACCAGCAGAAAAAGAGGACAAGGTTCCCCCTATGTTACCAGGATCAGATTTTTTGAGGGAAATATTACTGTTGTGATTATTATTATTATTACTACTACTACTAATATTGTTGCTGTTAAGGCAGTCAGCTGGCAGAATCATTAGCATGCTGGGCGAAATGCTTAGCGGTATTTCGTCTGCCGTTATGTTCCGAGTTCAAATTCTGCCGAGGCTGACTTTGCCCTCATCTTTTCGGGGGTTGATAAATTAAGTACCAGTGAAACACTGAGGTCAATGTAATTGACTAGTCCCCCCCCCCAACTCCAAATTTGAGGCCTTGTGCCTCCAGTAGAAAGGATTATTGTTATTATATTTATTATTATTATTATTACTACTACTATTATTGTTGTTGTTAAAGTGGAGAGCTGGTGGAATCATTAAAATGCGGGGCAAAATGTTTAGCAACATTTTGTCTGTCTTTATGTTCTGAGTTCAAATTCCGCTGAGATCAATTTTGCCTTTTATCCTTGCAGGGTTGATAAAATAAGCACCAGTAGAAATTGCTGGCCTTGATCCAAAATTTAAAACCATTTATTATTATTATTATTATTATTGGTGGTGGTGGTGGTCAAATACTTCTATACTTCATAGCTGACAGTTTTTGTTGTTTTAATGTCAATTGTTTTTGGAAATATGCTTTTGTCTGACACTGGGTCAATTTGCCACTGACACATACATTTTCTGTGTATCAATTCCACTGACAACACATTGGTTAACCCTGGGTTATAAAGTTTAAGGAGTCACGGAGTAGAACTGAGCCTGAAACCATTGTAGAATTGGTAATATTAGCATGATTCTATTTATACAGTTCTGACCCCTTTTAAGTGAGAAGTACCCCTAATTATGTGTTGGTTTTGACCACAGTAATCCACCTGACTCATGCCAACATGGAAAGTTGATGTAAAACAATGATGATGATAATGTAGAATTGCATTAATAATTTTGTTTTTCTTGCTTTATTGTTTGTTTGTTTTTTATGTACATATTTTTATTTGTGTTTTGTATTCCTTCTCTTTAGATTGTAAAGCTTGTTACCACATTAGTTGTTTCATACCCAATAAATGTCCGAAATGTGCTCGTATTGCTGTCAGGTGAGTTCTTTTTCACTGAATTTTGGGAAAATGATAAATTTTGGATGGAAGAAGGTGACAATAATGATGAGTTTAAAGTTTTAGAAGTGTTTGGAATATTTACGCCTTTATGCTCTGTGTTTAAATTAAAACAGGGTCAATTTATCTTTTGTCCTTTTGGTGTTGGCAAAATAAGTATTATTCAAGTTCTGGGGATCAGTTAACCCAACCCTTAAAGACGTGACATCAGTACCTTAAATATGATTACACTCAGATATACATATATATTGTTGCTATTATACAAAAATGTCATAAGTCCAAAACGGTGCTTTTTCAGAAAACGAGAAAACAGCTTCACCATTCCATAGCCAAACCTTTGACAAATTTTGATATCTTGGCATCTGAAGCAGCTGGAGATACGATAGTTTGACCAAAAGACCCGGCTATTGCAAGCAAAAATAAATATTGAAAAAAATGCATTTAGCCAAATTTACAACAGTTTAACATAATAGCAACAATTTGTAAATATATATAATATATGTATATATATTATCATCATTTAACGTCCGCTTTCCATGCTGGCATGGGTTGGACGGTTTGACTGAGGACTGGCAAGCCAGGAGGCTGCACCAGGCTCCAGTCTGATCTGGCAAGGTTTCTACTGCTGGATGCCCTTCCTAACACCAACCACTCTGAAAGTATAGTGGGTGCTTTTTATGTGCCACCGACCCGAGACCCAGTCAGGTGGCACTATATATATATATATATATATATATATATATATATCAGGAGAACAGATTTAACACATCCAAGTTTTATTTTTCAGTTAATTACATCTTTATATATATATGTGTGTGTGTACTTCTAGTTAAACTGTTCATGTATAGCCAGTGAATGTATATATAAAATGAATGTAGCAATGGCTTTTAATATGTTGTCAGTTAATGGCCTTTAGTAAGTAATCAGTAAATGTATGTATAATATAAATGCCACAACAACCTTTAGTATGCAATCTGAACGCCTGTAAATGATAAACGCAGCAACAAGCTTTAATGTATAGTCAGTGAATGTGTGTATATAATGAACAGTGACAGCCTATGAACAGAACTTACATGATGTTGGAGTATATATTTATTTTGGATAAGCTTAAAAATTTTTTAAAAATCAATTTTAAAAGCTGTTAAGGCAGAGATTGTTAGAAAGTTCTCTGTAAACATTTGTGTGTTAAATGAAACCATTTTCTGAAATCATTGGTATGAAATAATTTTCAACTTGTCTTCAGAGAAGTTAAAAACGAAGGTGACTGATGCCTATTTGTGGAAGTGACATTATCTCGCTACTGGTAAAGTATTCCTTGTAGTGAAACTTCATCAATTTTAATCCCTTTCAATCAAACCTGTCTACCATTTCTGGTGTGATCAACAACTACAAAAGATCAATAGTTTAAATTAGGCATTGCTGTCCCTTCTTTCTGCCTCGATACACCTGTATTGTTGTTGTTGTTCTAATTATATTTTTAAAATATCGTCTAGAACAATCTACTAAATACTTTGTCTGGAAATATAAAAAAAAACCCTTTCAGGTTGAGTTTTTTTTTTTTTTATGTTTTGTATTGACAACTTGCATTGGGCATGATGAGGGCTGCAGCACATTCTTTCATCATCCATCATCTAAATTTTATCTGCAGATGTGGAATCATTCTCCTTCATCAAAGTCCTTACTTTCAATCATCTACCGTGGGTTGGTTTCCAGAGGATAACTCAGCCGCAAGGCATGCACACATCTATAAAGGATTCGGATGGTACCTTGCAGCAAACTGCAGCCCTTTTTCTGTTTTGTTGGTCCACTGGGAAGAAATGGCTGATTGGTCCTTCTTTGAAAGCCATCGGGAGCATCTGAGTGTGGCAGCCATCAAGGAACATGGCTATAGATCCAAGGAGGGTTGTCCTGATATGTTGCTATGAAAATGTTCATCTTAGGTTGTCTGTTGAGACTGGGTGCCCAAATTCTCATCTTATCATTGAGCATGTTGCGTTATTGGCCCTGGCTTGTATATCAATATAGATTGGACCTTGGTTGATCTCTGTTCAAGCTATGAACCCCCAGCCCTCATTAAAGGGTGTCCTGCCATAAATTTTATGTCTTTCAACATGTGGTCACCATATCAGAGAAATTTGTGGTGTTGAAAAAAAGATCTGGTAGCTTTTTTTGATCAGAATGTGGCATCACTCCATTCCTGGAACATTTGGGTCTTCTTTCATCAAGCGAGCTGAGTTGTATGATGCACCTACACAACTCCATCTTTTGCACCAACCAGATTTAATCAAAAGACATCAACCTACTGCAGATATGACTGCATTGTCCTTCACCTATTGCAGCTGTGCACCAGACTGTCAACCTTACCCTGCTAAAAGACATTACGAGCTGCATCCCATCACACTAAATAATCTATATAATAAAATATTGATTAGGAAAATTTCCTAAAGATGAGACTCAATATCTAAAACCTAAACTATTGATCAGTGTTCAATATATTTGAAGATATAACTCTCTTTGTAGATTGGAAGCATGATATTTTGTCACTGTCCAGAAACTGTTTGTTCTTTAATTGGCTGTCAAATATCCACCTTCTACAGCTGCCTTCATAATCTTACATTTAACAATTCCTTTGACAATCTTAGCATCATTATCTTCTTCGTAATTTCCAAACTGACAATAGTTCATGCATGTTTCTTTTTTTCTCTTCAATTTCAACTTAAAATTAAACAAAATTCTGCAAGAAGAACCTTTACTGGCTTGAGTTTGTTTTCCATTTTAATAAACTGCTTCAGCATGAATTCAAGACTTGTTAACCCATAACTAAACATTATATAAATATTAACTAAACGGTCATGCCATCTTCTAGTCTTTTAGATTCTTCTAAACTTCATTTTTCTCACTAACCCTTACCTGATTTCCTAACTGCCTGTCTTTGCTGGTTTAAATAAGCTTTATAAAAACCTAATTAATTTCATGAAAACTTAAATTTCGTAGAAACCTAATTAATTTTAAAGTTTTTACATATATATATTGTTAGTCAATCACTGGAACTATTAATTTCTTGCATATACACCAAGTTACTTATTTTAGGACAGTGTGTCTCCATCATCTGTTATATATTACTGATACTTGTTGAAGGGAATAAATGTAGAACCGATCTGGGTAAGAATTGAACTCAGAATTATTACAAGTGAAATTAAATCCTATCGAGTGTTTGGGACAGTTTTTCTATTACTTCATTCATGTCCATATTTGGAAGAACTATTGAAGCATTGTGTGTGTATCTGTTCATGCCTGTGTTTCTCTTGAATTATGGCCTGTTTTTTAATTTTACCTCGGAGTCAGTTTCTGTTTCTGTTTTTCTTGCTTCATATTCTACATCTCTCTCCAAGATTTTACAGAACAGAAGTTTCCCCGTGTGAGGTATTTCTTTTTGATTGATGTTTGCTAAGTCCTATGTTTTCTTGCTCTGGAAAAGAATTGGGGTGGTGAGTGCTTTTGTCGAAATAAATATGTTTGATTCAAACTGGATTCTATTTTTATCCTGAGTTGAGAAAGGCCTAGCTCTTTGACTTTTTTAAAATTCCATTATCTATTAATTTCAGGCAATGTTTTTATAGTTATAGAAAGCCTTTCAGTTTTTTCAGTTGTATATGCCATAGTTCTGGATTTACTACATGCATCTTGCTATGCTGTATGGCATATTTCATTTGCTGTGAGATAGGTGTGATGTCTCTGTTATATTAGTGTGTATCTGTTTATAGAATGTCTGTTTTGATCCTGGTAACTCATAATTTTACAATGATGTCCAAGAATGGTAGTTCTTTTTCACTAGTTACCATTGTAAATTTACTGGACGGACGAAGGGTGTTTAAGACATTATGAAACACATGTAATTTATTTTTGGTTTATTCCAAAAAATAAGTCATTGAAAAATGCTCTCATTTCTCAATGACATATTCTTTAAATGTTTGGTTGAATGGTATTTCTGTTTTCCAAAATAGCTTCTCTTCTAGGTATCCCATTACTAGATTTGCATATGACGGTGCCTCTCTTGAATCCATTGCTGTTCCTTTAATCTGTCTCTGTCCTTCCATTAAAGTTAAAGGTGTTTTATTCCAATATAATTGTAGAGTTTTGATGATGAACTATGTTTTAAAGCATTTATTTACTTATACCTCTGTTTTTCCATCCTGGATCTAATCACTGTAAGGCCTAATGTATGTTGTATGTTGGTATGCAGGTTAGTTACATAATAGCTTGCTAAAATGGGAGTTGTGCTCCCTCCACTATGACTATAACATCATGCTTGAATGATGCTTTTAACGTTCCACTGGCACAGGTGCCAATCATCTCTGTAGAATACTGCCTCAACGGGTTTTGTCCAATCCAGGCCAGAATGGTCAAAATGTGTGTATGTGTGTGTGTGCCTCCCTGCTTCCACAACTGGCTGAAAAAAGTATCAATAGAGATTGATGTTCAAAATTTTTAAAGTCAGTGATTTAGGGAAGTTTGATAAAACATTTGGGATGAGTTTTGGGATAGAAGTTGACTGGAAAGTTCTTCCATAAAACTGATGGAAAGTCTAATCACTGAAGTTTAGTCTTTATTATTGATGTTAATGAGAGTTTGGTTGAGGTAATAGCAATGGGTGTTAAAGCGGAGTGGGATTGTAGTAACATGTGACCAGGAGTGGGTTGGTATGAAGAATCATAGAATCTGGGAATTGTAAGGAAGGAAACATGACTTTGTATGAACTTAATTTTAGCAATATTAAATAACATGCTAATTTTTCGGCCTAATTACACCTAAAGCAATAGTTAACATTCTAATTTTAAAGACTATCTTTGTCAGTGTTTCTTGGAGAAATAAATGTCAAATTTTCTGTTAAAATGAGACAAAAATATTTGAAATAAGAATTGCAGAGATAAGTTGAAGAAATTGTTTGTTTGATTCAGTTTGGTAACATGGTGAATGTGTTTTTTATTTCAGAAGGAAAGTGCAACAACAGCGATCAACCGATATAGAAGAAGAAGAAAACGGCTGACTGAAGTAGCCATCTTCAAGTTTGGTTGTCAGTTATTATTGGAATGACCGTGTCTTGTTTGTGTCACCTGCATCAATCCTGCTGCAGTTAAAACAAGCAGAAGCTGCTGCATTAACTGCACAATATCTCGTCGTTCTGTAATGCAAGAGATGCCCTGTGTTCTGAGGCCAGCAATGTATTCCTCCAGCTTCCACATTTGGTACCAGCTTAACAACATTATCACCAAATAGAAACAGCTTTTCTGGTCAAAGCTTTGTACATGCTAAAGGATTATATTTATACTGGAAACTATTTTTATTATTATTATTATTACTATTATAATTATTATTGTTTGTCTTTGTTGTTGCATTGACAAGTTTACTTCCATGTGATTCTGTGTGTACAATCCCCACCACCACCATCATCATCATCATCATCATTGTCATCATAAATACAATCAGTAAAATATGTTTTAAGAATTATGCTTTATAAGCATGTGCAGCTAAATATATTTAATGTGTTGTTGATGTATATAATGTCTTCGTTTGATATATATATATGTGTGTGTGTATATAGAAAGGAAGAAGTGTGTGTGTGCATGTGATCAATAACTGCAAGAAGGATGGTATCGCATGTTACCCTGGAATGTATATTTTGATGAGATCTTGCAGTGAAAGGTTGTTGAAGCTTTCTTATAAAATTCCAAACAAGGAACCAACTAAGAATCTGGAGTAAAACTCTTAGAATTTCCAATTTATTTCTCTAAAGAAAAATGATACCTTTTTTTTTGCCTTTGTGAAAATGGTATCACTTTGAAATGTTTTATCTTTTGTTGTTTTAATCAGAAATTAAATTTCAGTTGAGAATTATTCTTGAATTATAGAAGTTTGGTCCTCCAAACAAAATGGCAGAGTGACCTCTAGATTTATATAGCAAGGTGACCTCTAAATAATATGGCAGGGTGACCACTAAATTATTGTCTTATTCTTTGGTATTTAAAACTAAAACTTTTTTTTTATATATAATTGTGAAATTGGATCAATCTGGAAACTTGATTGTAGTATGGAATATTGATTTCAATGTAACTCTGGTATGAGCAATAAAGAAATGTATGTAACCCTGGAGGAGATTGGACGATGTATGGATTTGTGCGAAGAATTAACCCAAGCCTCATTTAAAGAATTATCTAAATATTGCTTTCATAGAAATAATTAGGTTTAGGGTCAATCTGTGTAGTTCAACAGTTTTCTAACTGAATTATTAATAATAATAATAATGATAAATCCATGCACTATTAACATTAGAGAAATCATTCCATGACCTTTGACCTTTGAAAATTTCATGGTCCAATTACTCAGTGCCTTACACAAGAGTATTCTTCACTCAAACTTTGTTGCTAAATAAAAAAAAAAATTCTCTTCAATAAAATGAAGGACTGATGGTAGTCTTTTGGATCAACTGTGACTCAGAAGTTACTTTAGGCCTGAATAGATTATCTCTAAATGGATTAAGGAATATCTTTTAGTCTCTCTAAGTTAACTGTGTGTCCCTCCCCACTCTTTCTTTCTTTTTTTTTTTTTTTTTTGACATTGTAAACCTGCCTGAAAAACCAAGAGCTGCCTTTATATGTTACTGACCCCGAACTATAAGATCCTTGTCTTCAGCTACTTCAAAACCGTTTTTAAACTCACAATCTCTCTCAGCCACTGAGTATAAACTCCTGATTGGCTAGGGGTTAGGTTTGGTATGTGGAGTCACTTACGGAACTACTTTCGTCAGAGACTTAAAACTGAATCCTTGTTTCATTTGATTCCTGATTTTCTAATTAATTAGAGGAAAATTGTCAGAATTATGTTGCTCTGTCTGTGGGACCCAGTACAAAACTTTAATCTGGGAACCAACATTAAACTCTCTCATTTAACCATTCCAAATATTTCCATAAATCCTTTCAAAGTGTCTTGTGCTATCCTACTTTAGCACTGTCCATCTTCCAAGTGAAGACTATAATCAGTAGTAATACTGTTAAATTGCTGAAGACTAGGTGTTTGGATTTAATTATGTCACATATTTGGTGGTAATAACATTTCATTCCATCCAAACATTCCTTTAAATAGCTACACTTTGTAGAATACTTCTTTAGTTTTGTTAGAATCTTCAGAGCTGCGAAACGATATGGTTTATGCCAAGATTAACCAGACTAAATAGTGCAATGACCCTTCCAGTCCATCTGAAATACAGAAATTCCTATCTCAGAGGTGCCATCCTTTTTCACAGCCATCAGTTTGGACTCTGATGATTCGAATCTTCCTCTTCTTCAGAAGTCTGCCTGATACTTTTTACCAATTTTTATGAGGCTCATTTAGATATGGTTGGGTTGTGTGTGTAAAGAAGCTGTCAGTTCTTACTGACCTGGCTGGAAGTCTGTGATAGAAACATTGATTCTATCTCTTACCATTTCACTGTTACATCATAAGACGAGGGTGAGTCAAAAAAATAATGCCATTTTGTTTGGGACAGGTATAATTACCAACACAGGAACATGTATCAGACATCAAAATGAAGCTGGTCCTCTGTGGATCACATCCCTACTTCTCAACATAGTCACCGTTTCTCTCAATAGCAATGTTGAGAAACAGGGATGTGATCCATAGAGGACCAGCTTCATTTTGATGTATGATACATGTTCCTGTGTTGGTAATTATACCTGTCCTAAACAAAATGGCATTACTTTTTGACTCACCCTCGTACGTCTGTAGACATTTAAGGTACTTTCTGTCAGAAATCATTTTATATTTCTGTCATTATCAGAATTTTGCTATTGACTTCAGATAATATTTTACTTTAAGTCAATTTTCTTGGTTAGAATATCTATATTAATGTCTTGTGTTATTTTCTGAAATAAGAAAAATGGTTTAGATTTCTATGGAATCCATTTGTCTTGAAATTCCTTTGCATAATGTCTGTGTGTCCACAGAGCAATGAATGATCTTCCATATTGGAAAGATGTGAGATTTATTTCTATAGATTCTAAAATTTGGTTCTTGTATTGTATAATGAGTCTATGGTAAATAGTATTTGCTACAAGTTCTCACATCTGCTGCCTACCAACTTCGTAATCCTTTTCCCCTATGAACGCTACTGTAGAACAGGGCCTCAGCACACATTTTCCACTCCTCATGGTCCCTCTCAGCCAGTGTATCCCAGTTGAAGTTGCTGCAATAACTTCTGCATTTGGCTGTCTAGTTAAGGGCAGATTCTACTGATGGATAACCATTTTGGATGACTTACACCAGTTCTCTTTGGCTGAGTGCCAAACCCTTTGGAATCCAGAATCCGAGTAAGTCGTATCCAAAAGTCTGGAGGGGTGGGGGAATGCCATTAAGTTCTGTACCAGTCATGTCCTGAAGTAGAGTCAATTCGCTATAAGCTTCCATTACAAATCTGTGGTCTCATACCAATGTGACAATAATTTTTACCCTTCTTTCATTTGTCATCGTTAAAAACGTTGGTTCTGTGGATATTTCAAACTGTGGAATTGGTTTCTAGAACGTTGTCACCATCATCATCACCATCATCATCACCACAAAGGTATCGCATTAATTCCTACTTAAATGTGCAATCATTTTATGCTTTACATTGTTGATGTGTTATGTGGTATCGTGGTGGCTGTACCATGTCCTACACTGTACCATATAGTGTATTGAACTGTGTCCTGTACTGTACCATGCTGTACCAAATATATTGTTATTTATTCTTAGCTATTTGTCCTTGTATTTATTTATTTCTATAATTTATGGGTTAAGTGAACAATAGAATCAGTAGAGCATCTGTAAAATACTTTGTGGCATTGGTTGCATGCCTCGAAGTGCTGAGTTCAATTCCCATCCAGTTCCATTTTGCCTTCCATCCTTCCAAAATCAGAAAAATAAAAAAAAACTGGGGTTGATATAATTCCTTGTGCTCTAGAAGGTGGTGCCCCAGTATGGCCAGACCTGTGACTAAAATCAGTAAAAAAACAATAAAAGAATGTCTGTGTGTCTTTTACCATTGTGTGTGTGAGAGAGAAATGAAGAAATATTTTCTAGATGATAATAATGGTGGGAAAATATATTATTTTTCTGTTATAATCACCAGTTTTCATCAATTTTACTTCAAACAACATTTTAAATACTCTCTTTCCTGTTGTTGGTGCCAAGCTTAGTATTTACCATTCCTCCATTCCAATGGAAGTTGTGAATGTCTTGAATATTCTTAAATTTCAAACTATTAACTGTCAACAGCCTTCTTTACCAAAATGACTTTCAAACAAACACCTATTTTCTTTTTCTTTTCTTTTTTTCCCCTGTTTTGTCATGGATGGAATTTGTGTGCATTTCTTTAATTTATTATGAATCTTTGAATCTTTTAAGGCAGGGAATGTTTTCCTTTGGTCAACCTCCTCTCTTTGCGTTCCTCTCATCCATGGACGTTTTCTTTCTTTGTCTGGTAATTTTCAACCAGATGTTCAGTATCGTTAATGATTTAACGATGATTTGAATTCCTCCAAGTCTGTTGGGGTCAGGTGTTTGAAATAAAGGCTTTGACTAAATCATAATAAACAACCCCATCCTATCCCTATGAGACACTGTGATTCAAGTGATGTCTCCAAGCCAGATGAATTTATGACTCCTCTACCCCCCACTTCTCTTCTAAAGAATCTGGTTTTCTTTGCGACTACTTTGGCTGTAAAACTATTTTGACGGGTCTTCCAGCCTGACCGTCAACAGATGATTGATGTGATTTAAATGCTGGTTTATATCTGACTTGATTTATGATTGATATCCCTGTCACATGTAAATGTGATTGACACATCAAAGCTTATGCTCAAAAGACATCAGCTGTTTTTGATATCCTTCAAAATTGTCCAAAAGAAATTAGCCATTAAATTAAGTCTGGAAGATCAGCTTGCTTTGCCTTGGCACAAAATTTGGGTGAGAAGAAATGTTGGTTTGAGTCGTGTCTGTGATAAATGGAACATTCTTTGTGTGCCATTTTTAATGGAAGTTACTTCCTCTATGTACTTCCTGTCTGCATCACTTTGTCTTTAGTGAGCGGTTGCTGTGTGTTTGAAAGAGTAGAACCAGTGTGTGTGTGTGTGTGGTCCTGCTGTCTGTGTCAGAGGGGTTATACTGAGATACTGAGATCAAATACATGTTGAACAGAGTTATTTATGTTTCAACATCAGAAAACAGTGGTTTTAAGTTCAGTTCTTCTCGGATCTGTTTTATTTATTAAAATTTTTTTTTTGTTTTGTTTGGTTTTCAAATTCTATTCTTCACCATTATTACTTTTATTATTATTATTATTATTATTATTATTATTATTATTATTATTATTGTTTGTTGCTCCTGTTTCCTGAGTTTATTTCACAACTAAACCACTTTATGTAAATATCTGATAATAAATTAAACCAGACATTTTCTAATTCTTATTAACGAATTTCTTGCCTCACTCACTGTTAATCAATCAATTATTTCTTTATCGGGATTTTTATATTTTATAAATCCCAATTGCTGACTAAATCTCATTGGTTGCAGGTTTACTATGGACCATTCACTGGTTCACTACATTTCTCATGATGGGAATGTCCATAACTCAATACAGAACAAATATCTCAAGAGACTGTTTACAAGACACTTTTTTAATATTATTTTGTATTATTATTTCTAGGTGTTTATATCCTTCAGTGAAAGATATATAAATAGAAATGTCAAATACAGCTCTAAATATACTGATAAATTAATCCCTGATCACATGCATATAGTTATTTTGGATTAACCAAAAGAGTGCCATAACCATTGTCTGGTGTCACAGTTAACTTGTCAACTACTACAAGATCATTCCCACTATTTGATATTAGTGTGTGTGTGTATATATATTGGGTCATCCCATAAATAATTTTTCTTTTCAGTTGCATGAACTAAAAGCCGGAGGGGCATGGAATAAGCACCTGTTTGATTTTAACAGGTATTTCTTTTTCAAAGGTATAATGGAAGTGACAAAGGAGCATATTTGGCATATTTTGGTTTTTGAGTTCAATAAAGGTAACACTACAACGGAAAGTGCGAGGAATATTAATGCAGTATATGAGGATCAGACAATAAGCGTAAGCCAGTGGCAATGGTAGTTCCAGAAATTCCAAGCTGGAAACTGAGCCTTATCCTGGAAGATCTGTAGAGCTTGACGAGGACGTCCTGCAAACCCTGGTGGAACAAAATGCCATTGTAACTGTTGAGAAACTAGCAGAGAAGCTTGGATTTGGTCATTGAAGCCAGCGCAAGAAGTAAAACGACCATCTTTGGTTTCAAGATGAAAGGTGTTCTTCCATCAGGATAATGCTTGGCCACATACTGCGAGGCTGGAGCAGTTTGACTGGCAAATGATGCCCCACCCAACATATTCGCCGGACATTGTCCCATCGGATTATCATTTATTCTGCAGTTGTCAAAATCATTTGGACGGAAAAAATATGAATTCTGTAGACGAGGTCAGAACAGTACTGGAGGAGTGTTTTTGTATTTTGGAAGAGGGGCTTTGCAATATCTACCAGATAGATGGAAGAGCATTGTAGAAAATGAAGGAGAGTATATTTCAAATTAAAAAAGAACTTTATCTTAATTTTGTAAAATAAAAGAAGTATAAAAAAAAAACCACATTATTTATGAGATGACCCAATATATAATTGAAAACGAACACACACACACACACACACACACACACACACACACACACACACACACACACACACACACACACACAAGACACATAACACATCTTGACAATCTCTTCACACCTGGGCCAGGGTGTTAATGAAATAGCATCAATGGGCAACAATCAAGACATTTTTACTGATAAATACACCAAATCAGAAAAAATATACAATCCATATTTACTTGAGTCCTGTCGTAATAATGACATACACAATGACCAATAACTTGTTATACTGACCAACACTTGCTTCTGTCGTAACGATATACAGATGACTGATTGATACCTACTTCTGAAGATAACACAGTACACTTCTATAATATACATCTGAGACATATCTTAACACAGTACACTTCTATAATATACATCTGTGACATGTCTTAACACAGTACACTTCTATAATATACATCTGTGACATGTCTTAAACACTGTACAATTTAAAAAGTATAATACAAAACAATTCTTTTTCAACTTTTCAGCAGGTACAGAGCCATATTTTATAGGGAGTCAGCTTACATAGTCAAAGGAATTGACCCTGTTACATGACTGGTACTTTAAAAGACGGAGTCAAGTTTGGCAGGATTTAAACTCAAAGCAGAGAAACAGAACTAAATTCTGAAAGACATTCTCTCCATGTCTTCTGATATTTCTGCCAACTCTTTTCCAAAACAAATATTGGTTTCACATTTTGCTGCAAGATCAGTGATTTTGAGGGCGGGGGGAGTTCATTATATCGACCCGGTGCTCAACCGGTATTTATTTCATCAACTCTGAAAGGATGAAAGACAAAGTCAACCTCAGTGGAATTTGAACTCAGAATGTGAAAGCAGATGAAATACTATTAAGCATTTTGGCCAGCATGTTGATGATTCTACCAGCTTGCTGCCAGTTTCTTTCAAAACAGGTATTGAGAATCATTTATTATTAAAGTTATCATCATCATCATTATTATAATTAGCTGACCATGTTCCGTCAATAATGACAGCTAATTGTTGTATTTTATATACAAATAAGGTACAAAATAATCACACGCACAAACATTCACATACTTCCCTTGTATACGCATACACACATATACTCACAAAGAGTTGAAATGCTGATTTTCTTCCCCCTCCCTTCCTTTCTCTCATTGCTATTACTTTCACTCCTCAATCAGGGCTATTACTCTCACTACTTCTCCTTTACTGAATTACTATTTTCTCTCCTCCTCCACATCCAGCTTGATTTTGGACAAATATATAAAAACGCTACACTCATTATTATATTAAGAGATGGTGGAATTATTGTTACTGCACCAAGCTAAGTGCTTAGTGGCATTTTGTCGATCTTCATGTCCTGAGAGGTTGACTTTCTCTTTCATCCTTTTGGTGTCAATAAAATAAATACCAGCATAGCACTGAAGTCAATGTAATTGACTTACCCCCTCCTCCAAAATGTCCTGCAGTGTTTGGTTCAATTCTTTATGTTTTAGGTTCAAATCCCTCAGGGGTTAGCTTTACTTTTCATTCCTCTGGGGTTGATGAAATAAAATACCAGTGATGTACTGGGGTTAATTCAATTGCTCAATCCCTCTCCACAAATTTATGGCTTTGTCCCTTTGCTTGAAGTTATTACAGTCACAATTTTAGAAAATATAACAAATGATAAAGTCTCTTCTGTTTTGCAAATGTCTCTTTCAAATACAAAAATATACAGGAAATATATGTTTGTTTCACCAGTATTAACAACACACATGCATTTTATATACATACATGTATACATACATGCCAATGTACACAGAAGTACGCACACACACAAACACACAGACATATATGTATGCATATATGTTTTATGTACATGTGTGTGTGTATATATACCGTATTTTAATGTGTACAATGAACCCTCATGTATAAAGAAGCCCCTAATTTGTGGGGCTTAAAATTTGGAAAAAAGGGTTTTGTAAGGGATTATAATACTATCCATGTATAAGAAACACCCATATTTTTTAAACCTAGTTTTGGACAAAAAAGGGTTTCTTATGCACATTAAAATACAGTGTGTGTGTGTGTTACAAAATATAAGATTTAATGAAATCCTTTTGCAACTGGTGACAAAGATTTAAATTATACAAAGAAACACCAAAACCTTAAAAGAAATGGAAAAAAGATAGAGTTATACCTTAAGACTATCTACATACTTGGTCATTAAACTATACACACCATGATACTATATATATATATATATATATATATATACCTGATTGTTAAACTGTACTGATTCTAATCGTATACATCCTGTTATTAAACCATATAAACCTTATTATAAACCCTGTCATTAAAGACCTTACATCCTGTTGTGAAATTGTATGTAATCTGTGTATGTAGATATATATATGTGTGTGTGTGTGAGCATGTATGTATGTGTGAATGTATGTTTGTGTTTGTGTGTATGCTAGTAAAGTTTATATACATTCGTAAACTGCAATTATCATTATTATTATTATTATTATCATTATTATTATTATTATTATTATTATTATTTTGGTCTGGCTCAGGTTCAGTCTTATTTCTGGTGGGATTTAAGTGAGTAGCGGGTTACTACCTGTAACCTTAGGGATCTGCAAGTTTTCAGCTTTGTTTCAAGTGCTTAATAATAATAATAATAATAATAATAATAATAATAACAATGACAATAATAATAAATATTATTATTATTATTATCATTGTTATTATTAAAGCGGTGAGCTGGCAGAATCATTAGCATGCCGGGCGAAATGCTTAGTGGTATTTCGTCTGTTGCTACATTCTGGGTTCAAATTCTGCCAAAGTCATCTTTGCCTTTCATCCTTTCAGGCTTAATAAATTAAGTACCAGTTGCATTCTGGGGATTGATGTAATTGACTGGTCCCCTCCCCAGAAATCTCAGGCCTTGTGCCTTCAGAAGAAAGGATTATTGTTATTATTATTATTACAGAGGGTGGGCACTAAGCAGTGATAAGTAAAATTGCAATGTTATTACTAGTCTGAATTATTATTATTATTGTTATTATCTTCTTCTTTCAATTATTATTATTATTATTATTAAATGCTTTGAAATGCTAATGGTAGGCAGGAAGATCATTAATCTTTCTAGTGTATTAACTACTTGCACACGTGTGTGTATATACTTGACCACTAAATCCACAAGGTTTTTTTTTTATTCTCTCTCTTTATTTTCTCTTATTCCTTTCTGCTGAAGAGCAAAGGCTCGAAACATGAAAGACTTCCTCACTTTCCCGAGCATCAAACTAATACACCTGCTTGTTGTTCATACACCCGTCTTTGTCTTTTGTTTTTTCTGTAAATTTCAATTATGTACATATGTGTGTGTGTGTGTGTGTCTATATACATGTGTGTGTATGGTGTGTGTGTGTGTGTGTGTACACATACATACAACAGTAATGTTGTTTCTTGTACAGAAATGAACAGACCCTACTCCATACACAATTTGTTTTTCCCAGTGTATAAGTTCACCGCATCTATTCTAGAATACAATTGCATAACTAGTGTTAAAGTATCTAAAACTCACCCACCAACCACCACCACACCCATTATCTCCCTGCCTGTCCGTTTTTCCAGCCATAAAACATAACCCTACCTTGATTTATTGGACAATCATGTTTAATAATAATAACCTGTAAAACTAACCAAAACATCACAAAAAATTCATTTTTGGATGTTTGCAAACTTAATATTTTACCAAAATTCTTTCATGGTCCAATCAGACTAAAATTAAGATTATAAAAGATTGTTCTGTTGTTTTAGGGAAATAAATTAGAATCTTATTTAAGGTTGAAAATGGATAAAACCAGCAGTGTTTAAATGTAAAAAAAAAACTTTCTGGATTACTGTTTGAAGAAATCTTAACTTTGTCAAATATAAACATTCTTTCATTTAAGTTTAATTTTTTTTGCAAAGTAATTTTAATAAAACTTCTTAGAATATTTTAACAGTAATCATTGTTTCAGTTATGATTTTGATAACATTTCTTTAATATTTTAATGGTATCTCATTAAAAATAGCATCCCATTAATATTATAATATTTCTATAATATTTTAATATAATCTCATTAATATTTTAATGGCACCTCTTTAATATTTTAACAGCACCTCATTAATATTTTAATGACACCACTTTAATATTTTGATAGCACCTCATTAATATTTTAAACATTGAATAATGATAATGCTTCATAGTGATGCTACTGTGAACAGACCCCACTCGCCCAAATAAGTGCATTTCTTTTTTATAAACTTCAAGGGGTTTATAAAACTGGTGCTTAAATGTGGGGTTCATAGCAATAACAGTGGATGCAAGACAAATTTCTCCTTGGATAGGATGCAGGTCTATTGCAGGTAACTTTCCCAAAGACCTGGTACCTATTCCCCAACAAGATATGTGGAACCATGTAGAAATAAGTGTCTTGCTCAGTGACACAACACAATGCCTGCAATCAGACATGAACTCACAACCTATGAGTTTGTAGTCTGATACCTCATCCACTTGACTATTTCATATCAACTGTACAGCAGTCTAGAATTTCAAAACATTAAGTTAATATCATAATTGAGTCATGGAGGCTTTAAAATGTGACATCTGGTTACTTGGGGTGTTGTAATCTCGTGGAGGAAGAGGGCAAGCTTGATGGCCCCTTGATGAAAGAGCTGGAGAATGGCTGAGTTCCAAGAGCCCTATAATTTTGTGAAGAGTTTTGTCCCTGTTCTTAGAAAATTTGTTTGTGGAGTGTAAATCTGATTGTGAGTTGTAATGTGATGTCGATGTGGAAGCGTAGGATAGTGTGCTCAGCGAACCGTGCACTGAATATGACGGTTCATCTGTTAAGTCTGAAAACTCTGAGCCCGTTGTGATATAGTCTGGGTGTGGCTCACTGGGAATATCACTGTCTGAGCTGATGTGTTCATAATGATGTGTCACAACATTGCTGTAGATATGAGAACAATCAGAATCAGATTCATCAATGTTTTCTCTGAACAAATCCTTCAGGGAAGGATCATCAACAATGTCGTAAAAGTTATTTGTCTGAGGTGAATCTGGTTTATCATACATCTCATATAAACTGTCCTTCGATGATGACACCATATTGGGAATCTCATACATATTCTCATCTGATGCATCGTATAAACCACTGATACTTTTCGGATAGTTCCCTTTTAATATGCTTTTATCCGGTTTATCATAAATATTTCTACTCCATAATTTCTCTGATTCACTATCAGACGAGTCTTCGACATCTTCATATGTATGCTTTTCTTTGTTGCAGTTCAGTGTTGTCTGTGAGTCACTGTCGTCAGAGTGATACAACATTCTCGCAGACTTCACAGGATGACGACTTTGGGTCTCCGTTTCTAAAGATTCTTTACTGTGTCGGCGAGTTCGTCTCTTGCTGACTGATAGCGTTGAAGTCTGGAATCCAGTGTCCGTTTCATCCGTTTGATTAGTTTTGCTCTCGTTACTATGACGACCTGAGTCAGAGTCAAACTCAAAAGTATGGTTAATTATTGAGGCTCTGTTGCTTCTGGTAGAGTTTGAAGAATTTTCATGCTGACCATTAATATCTGTTGTGACTGTCAAGTCAGTAGAATCATACAACGAGCGATTTTTCTTGCACTTATGGACAATATGATGGTTTTTCATTTCTCTGTCAAAATAAAATGAAGAAATAATTTTATTGAAATTAATTAGAAATTATTAATTTCAGATTTTCATATATTACAGTACCCACTACCTTCATTATGGTACCTTCTCTCTTCAAGATGGTACCACAGGTACCTTCAGTGTGCCAAATGGATGGTCATAATGGCAACAGGGAAGATAAACACCATCACCATTTAATTCATGTGGGGAGAAGACTGGAATGTTAGCCTTTGCACACACACACACAAACACATACGCACACATTCACTCACACACACAAATAGAAAGATAGATGGATGGATGGATGGATAGTGAAAGAGGTAGAAAGTGAGAGAGAGAGGATGCTGAACTTACTCTTTCTGTTTCATGTAGATGATGGAAACACAAATTATGCAGCAGATAAATAAGAGACAAGCCAAGATGAGAAGAGATAATTCCGGAGCATGAAAATTCCAAGATTTCAGCTTCTTGGAACTTTTCTCTTTAAAAATCTTCTGTAAAACAGCTTTATGTTCCAGGACCAAACTACGGAAAAGGGGGAAACAAGAGGAAAGAAATAGATTTATTCAAATATAGTTTGTATGGAAGCGATGAGTTTGGTAATTCTCTAACATATCAGAGACAATCTATGAGAGAATATTGTTTACTTTGTAGAATTAAACCAACATTGACATACTTTTAGATTCTATGTTCCAAAGAAATGGCAAAATGGATGAAATATCAATCTTAAGACATTGTCAGTTGAAACCACACTGTTGGTGTTCCATTATGTATTTTTGTAGATATTTAATGATACTGACTGGCCTAGGTTACCTAGAGGTACAGGGAGTTCTCTATATACAGTGATCTGTTCTCTACGTAACCTATCATATGCTAACATTCTACCAAAGGAGAGACCTTTCTATCAACATTTTAACTCCTGGAAACTATAATTATATAGCCAGGGACAATAACTATACACCCTGAACCTACAGCTATACACCCTGAAGCTGCAGCTATACATCCAGACAGAATAACTATATACCCTGGAGCAATAGTTATACATCCTGAAACAACAGCTATGTACACTGAAAAAAATTGCTATGCACCCTGATAGTATCGTTATTCACCCTGAAATTACAGCTATACATTTCTTAGAATATAATTATGTGAACTGAAAATACAGATATACACACTGAACCAATATCTATATGTCCTGAAATGAAAGCTTTAGACCCCAAAATTACAGCTACACACCTTGAAATATAGCTGTATATGCTGTAACAATAGCTGAACAACATTAAACTGGTTATACACCTTGGAGTTACTACTATGCAGCCTGAAACAATAGCTAAACATCCTGAATCTGATCTAAAGTTGTTGTGTGATGTCGACGTTGAAGGAAAGTCAGTAAAAGAGTCAGAGGTGAACCTTTGACCATTGTTATACTTTCTGTCAGTGGAATAGACAGGGAAATGGTTTTATTGCTGTTGTCGTAGCTGTTAAAGTATGTCACACAATAGGTCATGTGACATGTCACATGATATATCACATGATGTGTCTCCATGCCAAAGTCACCCCAGTTGTTTTACGTACCTCTTTAAGTGTTGTCTGGACAATCTGGTTCCATTAGGAAATGTTGCTGTGATTTGAACTGTTGATCTGCAAATACCATAACAGATGTTAGATGAAATAACAAATGATAATAATATATAATATATTAATACAGTAATTCCTCGACTATTGCAGGTGTTATGTTCCAAAACCCCCTGCAATAGGTGAAAATCCACAAAGCAGAAACAGCACTGTGCTGTATATTTTTTATTTTTTATTTTTATAATTTGTATATATTTATTTTATTATAAATGCAAAACAACACCATGAAGGAATTGGCGTAAGCTTAAATAATAAACCACGATAGGTGAACCACGATAGGAGAACCACAGTAGGTGAAATGTGATAGGTGAACCGTGATATGGCAAGGGATTACTGAATCCCTTTTATTAATACCTGTGCTGGCACCATGTAGAAAACGCCCATGCTGGTGCCATACAAAAAAATACTCAGTAACACTCTGTAAAGCAGCTGGCCTTTAGAAGGGCATCAATTCATAGAACCATACCAAAACGGACAATGATGTTATACATAGAAAGAAACATTAATATTGTACTAAAAAATAGATGTTCTTCCTTTAATGAAAGATACAAATAACATATTTGCTATTAATAACAGCCCATTTTGCAGAAAACTCGCTTTAATTCTAGGCAAAAAAAATGTTATTTTCACAGAAAATAGCCCATTTACTAGCAAAAGCATACCATTTAGTGACGGCCCATTTTACGAAACACTGGAGTCATTTTTGTTATCTATGGTTATAACTGTTCTAGAAAATGATGTTCTCTTCCCTGTAGCAAAATCATTGTTGTACAGTGTTATGAGGCTGTTAATGCCAAACTTACCCTCCAAAGAAGAAGCTTTGTCCCTGACTGTCTGTCGGTCCATCAATGACATTTTCAATATTTACACGAACACCAGTTACCTTAGTTAAGGCCCTGAAAAATAATCAATCATATCATTTAACATCATTTCTTCAAAGATTAATCATATTAGTCCATATTAGTCATACAATGACTAGAATTACTTATGACTGATCTTCATATGACAATCAATCATAGGCTGACATAATTAAGATGCATCATAATTAAGATGCATCATACCATTGATGTTATACAGCAGTAGTTCCCAACCTGCAGACCCCTGGTGGTACACAATGGTAGTACTGGGGGTCTGTGAACTAAATTCAAAATTTCATATTTATATATATATAATTTCAACCAGTAACATACAAATAAATTAAGAATAATAAATTTGAGTTAAAGGTATAACATAATATACATATATATCATTTGATAAAAGTTCCAAATCAAGTTAAAGTTAAAATTAACACAATTAAAAATTTAAATATATAATATAGATCGATATAAAATAAAATAAAGAAATGAGGTAAAACAAAATAGTCTATCAGTTAAAAATTTTAAATGATTTAACATTATTAGAGTTAAAATATAAAGTTCTATACTTCCCTCGGGTATAATTTATAATTTAAAACATTATGAAAAGGTTGGGAACCACTGTGATACAGGAGACAATTTCATCCAATGTTAAATAGAACTTACCATTCCAAAGATCTTTTATTATTCAGGACTTGCTTTTTCAAGAGCATTGTTGACACAAAGTAGCTGGCACCAATAATCTTGTCTTCCAATACAAGCTGGAACATGGAGAGATTGGTCAGATGTATGTATGGTCAGGTGTACAACATGTACGTGTGTGTGTGTGTGTGTGTGTGTGTATGCGTGCATACGTGTGCGTGCATGTGTGTGTATCCATGTGTATGTACATATATGTTGAAGCTAGAGCGTTTACCTTGACTTTTACTAACGATGATAGAGGTGGGTTCCCTTTATCGATTACTCTCACCAGAAATTCCACACCATTTCCATCACCATTTTCTTCTGCCTCCAGCTGAAGACTTCTCTTCACAATCAATTCTCCTGTTTTATTTTCTATCACAATATGGCGCCCAACACTATAAATAAACAAAACAAAACAAAAAACAAACAACAATTAATGATTATTTATATATTTATTTTATTGTTATTGTCATCGTTTAACCCCAGGTCAGCCCTGATCCATGATCCATCTGAGCCATGATTAATGAACTGTTGTTGTTTAACCCCAGGTCAGCTGACTCATGATTAAAAGACTGTCAAGGCATGAATATAGTGTCTGAATTTAAGGCTAAGTGTATCTCGGACTACATCATCCAACAATGTTATTACTTTTTTAAGATAGTAAGGTGTAATTTGAGGGAGATTTCACTGTTATTTCTTGTAAATCAAGCAAATTTGTTGGGACATGAGCAGCAAGGAAATGGAGACGTCTTTCATTGGCTGCATGAATAATGACTGAAGTAAACTCACAAACATTTACATGAAATATCGATTGCTGAACATAAAGACATTTGGTCCTGCGCTGTTTACAAGAAACAACAGAGATGTTTGCTGACAGAGAGAGAGAGAGAGAGAGAGAGAGAGAGAGAAACTGTGCTGCATCTGTTGAAGTTTCTTATGAGATGTGTGAATGTTCAGAATTGGTCTGTCCAAGAACATGCAGTTGTCTGCAGCAATGTCCAGAACTGTCTGCTTGGCATCAGTGAAGGCACAACTCAGCTGGCTGCTTTCAACACTTTGTGGGCCTTGTGACTTTGTGGTTAGCATGTTGGACTCCTGATCGTAAGATTATGGTTTCAATTCCTGCACTGGGTGATACATTGTGTTCTTGAGCAAGACACTTCATTTTACATTGTTCCAATCTGCTCAGCTGGCAAAAACGAGTAATCCTGTGATGGATTGGCATCCTGTCCAGGTGGGGAATATACACACCATGGAAACTGGGAAACTACCCCATATGAGAAGATATCTTTACCTTTACCTTCAACACTCTGCGATTAACTGACCACCAAGAATGGCTTTAATAGGGGACAAGAAGTATTTGTCTCTAGAACTATCAAAGAAAACTAGATCATGTCTCAGCTTCATGCTGTTTGATTGATTTACAGGCCAATCACATGAATCTATGATGGTTCAATAATGGTGTCTGATCAAGTATCCAGTGGTTAGTTTTCCAGTCACTGCAACACAAGATTAATGGGAATCCACCCCCAGTGTATGGCAGGTATTTAATTGTTTCGATTTTCACTGGAAGAATAATAATGTTGATTTCCAGCAGGATTTGAACTCAGAATGTCCAGATGAAATAAAATATTGTAACATATTCTAGTCTGAGTTATATCATCCCCTCCCCCCTCACCCCTCAGATTTCAAACTGATCTGTGGAAAATATTGGTTTCATATTTTGGCACAAGGCCAGCAATTTCAGGGGAGGGGTTAAGTCGATTACAACAACCCCAGTGTTCAACTGGTACTTATTTTATCAACCCCAAACCCCAAAAGAATGAAAGGCAAAGTCAACCCCAGCAGAATTTGAACTCAGAACACAAAGATAGTTGAAACGCTGTTCAGCATTTTTGCCTGGTGTGCTGACGACTCTGCCAGTTCCCCACCTTGATCTGTGAGAAATATTTAAAAAAGTCTAAGTTTGACTATTAAACAAGAAAATTGATGGCACCAACCTGAATTCTGCAGGAATTCTATAAAAGAACTGATTATTCGGAGGTTCCCTGTCATTATCAGATGCCTGGAATGTAATTAAACATATAACAATCGTTAATCACTCATTTAGAATTGATTTCTAATAATTAGAGATAATTTCAGTTTTTGAAATGTATTACAATTTAGAAATTATTTCACAGTTTTATAATTATTTCTTTAATTTGAGAATCTTCAAATATTTTAATTGCATCAGAGAAATTCTTACTGAAGAAAACTATTTGATATGTGCATGTGTGTGTGTGTGTGTGTGTATGTGTGTGTTTGTGTGTGTGTGTAATGTAATATAATACAATATAACATAATATATATTTAAAAGAATCTCAAATCATACAGAAATAATTACTAAAATATATAATAATTGCAAAATTGTAATATATTTTAAATGCTCTCAGATACACACAGACACACACACAAACAAACCAATACATAGATATATACACACTTTTATAGGTATGAAGGAACAAACTTGAGAAATAAAATTCAATATATTTTTAATCGTTTTTTTTTTGCTGATTTTTGTGTGTGTGTGTGTGTGTGTGTGTACATGCTTGCATATCTCTTTCAGATGATTGCATTATATATATGTAAGTCCACTGTTAATTATATCATTTTATATATATATATCCACCTAAACTCAAAATTACGACATTTAACACAGTAAGAAAGAAATGACAGACTAACACACAGACATACAGGCAGGCAGGCAGGCAGGCAGGCAGGCAGGCAGGCAGGTAGACAGACAGACAGGCACGCAGACAGGCAGGCAGGCAGGCAGGCAGGCAAAAAGTGGAAAGTATTGTACTTACGCTAATGTATCCAATAGTTGTGTTTATTTCAAGTTTTGGGAGAACTTCAAAAATATAAACTGGTTTGTTGAATGTTGGAATATGGTCATTGATGTCTTTGATGTGAAGAAACACAGTCATATTGATGGTTGTCTACAAGGGAAAGGTGACGGAATAGCATTGACATCTGCATCCATACATATACATATATATATATGCACGAATATCTTCGTGATGATGACAATCATCATATATATATAGTAATAATAACAATAATCCTTGGATGGTGTTTATAAACATTTAATGCATCACTACGCACGTTTCCACAAATCACATGTTTCATAAGATCATAGTCCATATTACTGGGATGATTACAGTGTAGACCGTAGTATCCAAGGGCATCGGAGAGATCATGTTCATGCATTCATTTCTTCAGGCAATACATGCATGTATATATGTATGTATGTATGTAGGTATGTATGTATATATGTATATATGTGCACATACATAAAAATATATATGCATATACAAACATAATACATACATATACATATATGTATATACACATACACACGTATACACATATATATGTATTTATATGTATGTATGTGTATGCTTAACTCTCTTAACTATTCCATTTATGGGAAAATTAATTAACCCTTTAGTGTTATATATCCGGCTGAAATGCTTTAGCCATTTTATGTTCAAACTAGCCCGATCCAACCTCTCACACCTACTCTGCAATGTCATTCTAAAAATAAACATTTACATCTTTAAAATTTTGAAGCTACAAGATAATACCAGATTAATTTTTAGAAATGTGAATAAATAAGGATTACTTTTGACAGTAATCGTAACACTAAAGGGTTAAGGAAGATAATCAAAATATTAATACCAATTTAAACTTTAAAATCAAACTGAAATTCTCTCACATATCCTGCAGTTTTACAATAGCATGAAATAAATTTCCCCTGGATAGGATGCTAGTCCATTAAAGGTGATCTCCCACATGTCTCACAACATGGTGAACAAATGTGATGTATCATGCAGTATCCTGCTTATGAAAAATATTGTACACACCTGAAGTAGATTAAAATTAGGTTTGAGCCCCAGCACATGCTTTTAGCCTTAAAGTATTTCATCCCTTCTACTTCTCTCCCAGACTGTTAAAGAATTAAATTTCAAAGACTTACTGTTTCTGTACAAGCCAAAACTGTTAATTTATATTGTTGAACTGTTTCGTAATCCAGAAGACCATTCACAACAACTTTACCACTGAAATGATAATAATAATAATAATAATAATAATAATAATAATTTTTTCTACTATTGGCACAAGGCTTAAAATTTGTGGAGGGGGGACTGATCGAATGCACCAACTCCAGTATTACACCGGTACTTAATTCATTGACCCCAAAAGAATGTAAAGCAAAATTGACTTTGGCGGAATTTGAACTCAGAATGTAGTGATGGGCGAAATACTGCTAAGCATTCCATCCAGCGAGCTAACGATTCTGCCAGCTCACCATTTCGTTTTATCAACTTAATTAAAGTAATTTAAATTACATTTGATTAAATTTAAAACTATTAGAATATAATTATGTTGGGAATGTTACAGTCATTAACAGAATTTCTTACAATTTCATTATTTTGACTGGAACCGGAGAAATCTTCAGGTGGATGAAGATCATACCAGTACTGGAACCCTAAAATAAAAGAAGAAAACCGTTTAGATTCAAGGAACAAAACTCATTTTTGCCTTTGCTTGTTTGTTTTTTTTATTAATATTGGGTTGGTGCATAATTATTGCGGCTTTTTTTCAACAAATTTTATTCAACAAAAACAGTAACAACATATAACAAAAACATCTTTAAATGATTATTCCGGAGCATAGTCACCATCTACTTCAATTACTGTTTCCCATTTGCTTGGCAAACGGTCAGACCATCATTTAAAGATGTTTTTGTTGAATAAAATTTGTTGAAAAAAATCCGCAATAATTATGCACCAACGCAATAGTTTCTATGAAACAATGTAATATATTGCAACATGATATACACGCACACATGCACACATGTATGTGCGCACACATACACAAAAGCATGGTTCTTTGGGATGACTAATGGTAGATGGAGACTCTTTGGAAACCTATCAGATATATATGAATATAATATGTATGTATGTGTGTATGTATGTGTATGTTTGTTAGTGTGTGTGTGTGTGTGTGTGTTTAGAGTTTCTACAAATATGATGGA
The DNA here is from genome assembly GCF_046866305.1 of Octopus bimaculoides. Taxonomy (NCBI): domain Eukaryota; kingdom Metazoa; phylum Mollusca; class Cephalopoda; order Octopoda; family Octopodidae; genus Octopus; species Octopus bimaculoides. The sequence continues at coordinate 3,086,251 of NC_142946.1, forward strand.
AAATAGACTAAAAGAGACAGATAGATAGTTAAAAACAGGGAGAGAGAGATAGGCATATATATATATATATATATATATATATAGAGAGAGAGAGAGAGAGAGAGAGAGAGAGGGAGGGAGAGAGAGAGAGAGAGGGAGGGAGAGAGAAAGAGAGAGAGAGAAAGACTTACCTTGAAGTCATCCTTAAGGTTGGCCACAGTGGTGTCCCTTGGAGTGTTCTCCTTGATATAGATGTATTTGACTCTGGAATTGTCCTCTGGTTTTGTTGTATTTTTGGTGACGATCATCACTGGAACTTTACTACACAGTCTGGAGGTGGGGGTGGGGAAGAGACCACAAAGTCAGAGTTTAAAAACAACAGATTCTACAACATTTACCAATCAATATACTGTCTCAATAAACTCAAATGTTCTGTGCCAAACATATACATCGCTACAACAGGAAATAACTGTCCCTTAACCCCTAATGTCTGAAATCCTTCAATTTATACTGAATTCTTTCTTCCAGTCAGCGTCAAAGTTTATATACCTGTCAATCATTAGTCAATCAACGGTCAGTCATCATCATCAGATATCATCCAAGAAATCATTGATCTCATGCCTTTAATGATAATAATGTTCATTTTTGGTGAATATATATATATTTTTGTGAATATGTATATATGTATTCACACACATACACACATGTACACAAACACAAATACACACTCACACATACACACACATGCACACAAACACATATATACTGAGAGGGACAAAGAGAAAGAGAAAGATAAATAGATATATAGACAAACAGACTGACATAGATAGATAGATAAATAGATAGATAGATAGATAGATAGATAGATAGATAGATAGATAGATAGATAGATAGATAGGTAGGTAGATAGATTGGTAGATAGATAGACATAGATTGATGGAACCAGTTTACTAACCTTCTTGAAAGTTCTCTTGGTGAATCACAGGCTTGAAGGAAGAACCTGTATGAAGTGGCAGGTTTTAGAAAACTATTTGCTGTAATAACTCCAGTGTTTTCATCAATGTCGATGGGGGCTGGTTGTTTGCCCCACTCAACGATGTTTGTTAAGCCATATTTAAGGACTGCATTGAGTCCTACATCACGATCAGAAGCGTTTACCTTTGAAAGAAAATGCAAACCATTATACACATTAGTTTAATTGAGTTACTTAAGAACTAATGTAATTAAAATTTTCTGAAGTAGCCCTTTATCCTCTTGAAGTCAGTAAAATAAACACCAGTTATATACTAGGGACAATATAACTAACTTATGCAGTATATATTATGTATATACACAGAGGCAATGATGAATGACCGAGGCCTTTGGTATTATGCCATGCTTAAGAAGAAGACCCATCAAGCCAAGTAAAATCTCAGTCACAGCAGATATTGGCGTCAAGCAAGGTGGTGAGCTGGCAGAAACATTTGTTTGTCCCCTCTATGTTTAGCCCCTTGTGGGCAATAAAGAAATAAGAAACATTAGTATGCCAGGCGAAATACTTAGTGGTATTTTGTCGACCTCAAATTCCGCTGAGGTCGACTTTGCCTTTTACCCTTTCGGGGTCGATAAATTAAGTACAAGTTGCATACTGGGCTCAATCTAATTGACTGGCACCCCACTCCCACCAAATTTCAGGCCTTGTGCCTAGAGTAGAAAAGATATTGGTGTCATGCAAATGGCACCCGTGCCAGTGGCATGTAATAGCACCCATTACACTCTCTGGGTGGTTGGTGTTTGGAAGGGCATCCAGCCGTAGAAACCCTGCAAAATCAGACAGGAATCTGGTGCAGCCTTCCAGCTTACCAGCCCTGGTCAAACCGTCCAACCCATGCCAGCATGGACAATGGACGTTAAATGAAAAAAACTGATGACACACACATGTGTGTGTGTGTGTGTGTGTGTGTGTGTGTGTAATTTTCTTACCGTTCCAATGGAAGTTCCATTCTTCAGTTCAGTAGCAAACAGGAGGAATGCTTGCTGACCAAACATTGGCCAGTTATCATTGTCGTCCAAAAGTGTGATTGTGAGATAACAAGATTTGCTTTTTTGTCCACTTCTTTCAACAGCAAACACCTGAAAGAGAATGGTAGTTTAAATATATAAGCAGTAGACAATGGAGCACAATGCATTTCCGTCTGATTCATGCCAGCATGAAGCATTAACCCATTAGTGCCCAGGGTCCCCTTTTTTTAGGAGCAGCAGGATAATCCATCATATTTCTGCAACACCTGTATTTTGCTGAGATACCTTTAGTTACTCATCAAGACTGAAGTGTATTTCAAATATCGCAATAAAATTTTTTTTTATATATTTAATATCAGATAAAGTAGAAAAAAAGAGTTTTGGTAATAAATTAAATAAAATAATTTGGGCACTAATGATGATGGTGATGGTTTTTGAACTTACACTAATCACCAGTGTTGAGTGGGTTTCTCGGTCCAAAATACGTGAATTCTTCACTGTTAGCTCCCCTGTGGAACTGTTCACTTGAAATGCATCATATTTGTCTTTTAGTCGATACTGGAAGATGTTGAATGGATCCTGAGAAGAAACAGAAAAGCAACAATATTGATTTCTTAACTGTGGACGATAAATATTAAGCTTAAAACTCCTAAAATGGTCCGGTGGTTCATGAAAGCGCACAAATGGTTTTAGTGAAGATAATCCCAGGTGATGTTCTGATACTGATTCTATAAGATTTTGAGTCTCTGCAATGAATCAAATTCTTAGGAATGACATATTAATTAGTGAGTCATAAACAATTAATTGGACCAGAATGACTGACTATAACAGGGTCTCACTGGCATTATAAGCATTTACATCAATAAAGTGTATTTTGGACATTAACAATATCAGACTGAACAGCATTCTTTAGTTTAATAACCACCAAACTTTTACTGAACCAAACCAGAAATCTTAATATCCATTCCTTTCTTTCATTAAACTCTGACATTAATTATAACACACCTGATTCTTTATTGAATCTCTCTGAGTACCTTCTACTCTGATAGAATCATTTCAAAGGTCAATAATCTTTAGCTCACCCCAGTACATCTGATTTCCCAGCAATCAGCCAGAAGATTCCCATTCAGTTTAAATCTCAAATATCTGAAACCATTCAACTAAAAACCAACATGAAATAAGAAATGTAGTTTATTACCTTATCAGCATCAGTTGCATGGAATCGGTAGATGAAGAAGCCTTTTGGAAGATTTTCTAAAACCTCTACAGACTGAAAGTAAGAACCAAACTTTGGTAGGTTGTCGTTAATATCAAGAACTGTAATGTGGGCCACTGCTATGGCTGTCTTCGTGTAAGGGGCATCAGTTTGATAGGCCTGGTAAAAAACAGAATTATTTCATATTTCCATCAAAATTGTTTAATGTCTTGTTTGTGGGTTTAAATTCTCCTACGAACTGCTGCCATTAACCATTTCACCTTCTATGTCAAATTGACTTAAGCTAATTGTGTGATTTGCTCATGCGATGGTCATGTGGTGGTCATATGATGGTCATGTGATGGTAGTACATTGTGATAGAGTAAAGGCAGGTGATTGTGGTATGATTTTGGTAGCAAGACTAGAAGTGTTATATTGGTAAGATTATTTAACAGTTATTTTCTAAATGGAAGAAGACTAAAGTAAACCCTAGAGATATTTAACTGCACCATGGTTCCTAAACCTAGGATGTAATTCCATTTGAGAATGTTTACCATTTACTTGACTTCTGGAAAACTACCATATTTAATTAACAGTAAATTTTTGCATTAATATAATTCAACAGAAGACATATTGGAATACAACATTGACAGTACTTGACTTATACTTATTTCATTGACCTTAGAAGCAAAGTTGACCAAGACAGCATTAAAAATCAGAATGTGACTAAATATCACAAGTCATTTTGTCTGGTACCTTAATGAATCTGGCAATTAATGGCCCTGGTAAATATTCCTAACCTTAATATCAAGCCATTGTTTAATAGATACAGGAGGTGCCAATTCAAGATAAGACACTTGAGTTCCAACATGGCTATTCTTGATTCTAATACTATGTTAGTAAACAGCAATAAATAAGAAATATTTTTTGTTACTTTATTCAATTATTTATTGCAAGATTTCAATAAAAAGTAAGAATTACTTCTGAGGAACTGAAAGAAGCAATCATGTACAAAATCATACGAATTCTTATTTGAAATAATGCATCTGAGTTCTGTTGAAGTGTGATAAGAAAATGGTAGAGTACCTCAATATAAATAGTATAAGAATCTTTAGTTTCTCTGTTTAATATTTGGCGAAGAATGATGGAGCCAGTTCTGTTATCAACATCAAAGGCATTTGATGCCACAGCTTTAGTACCTGTAAAGGTAAAAACATAATGTAAAAAAAATAGAATAATCTGTTTGCTATTAGTCTGAGGATCGACCCTCCATTGACTTTACAGACATTTGTAGAAGGAAATAAATAAATAATTGACAGATGGTGATGGTAAATATTTAGATTAAATTGTTGCAAATAACTTGAAGGCTGGAGGGTATATCAGCCGAAATGTTGTGTTAGCAACAAACAAGATGAGGACAAATATCTGTCAATTGTAAATAATGTAAACAATTTCCTGTAATGTTTTGATTTGAAGAATATCCACCAACCTTTATGCATTCTGTAGTTGATGGTTTGGTTAATGCTCCTGTCCCCGTCATATGCCAGGATAGGTGGAGCTGAAGCAAGCGTTGTGTTTATTAAGTTGATAGCCTGGAAATTAAACAAATTTATGGATTATAACGAATTCTAGTAAATCACAATAATTTATAATTTGTTTAATTTATAACAATTTAAAATTTGTTAAAAAAGTAATATATATATCATATATATGTCATTTTGAAACATTTACAAAAGAATCTATGGAGAAGCTATTTCCTCAGTCATCTCAACCAGTTCTTTGCAGAATCTCAGAATATGATAACATTTTATTCAAAATATGGAATTTATGCAACAGTTTTGGTTTCATTATAACCATTCTCCAAGGAAGAGTTCTTTACTGCCATTCCACAAGAAATGGTAACCGCCCCCACAATCTCTTGTTCTACATTGTTCTACACGAGATTATTTAATATTCAGATTCAAATAAAACAACCAAACTATTACAAACCTCTTCTTCTACTGAAGCGTAATAATGAAGAAATGCGAAAACTGGTGGCTTTGTATCTTCATCTTTTACGGCAATGGTTAGTAGAACAAACTGGAGATTTTCACCATTCTACAAAATAATGGAACATTATTAAAATAGGTTCAACAACACATTTATTATTAACACCATAAGATATTCTCCTCCTCTTCCTCCATTTCTTCCTACTTATCATCATTATCATCATCATCATCATCATCATCATCATCATCATCATCATCATCATCATGATTATCATCATCATCATCATCATCATCATCATCATCATCATCATCATCATCATCATCATCATCATCATCATCATCATCATCATCATCATCATCATCATCATCATGATTATCATCATCATCATCATCATCATCATCATCATCATCATCATCATCATCATCATCATCATCATCATCATCATTATCATCATCATGATTATCATCATCATCATCATCATCATCATCATCATCATCATCATCATCATCATCATCATCATCATCATCATCATCATCATCATCATGATTATCATCATCATCATCATCATCATCATCATCATCATCATCATCATCATCATCATCATCATCATCATCATCATCATCATCATCATTATCATCATCATGATTATCATCATCATCATCATCATCATCATCATGATTATCATCATCATCATCATCATCATCATCATCATCATCATCATCATCATCATCAACTATGAGCATAAATAGAAGTGGTGATGACTGCACATACATATGCATTCATACATACAAATATAATATAGTTAAATTTTTCTTACGAAAGATATAGACCACATAGAAGTGCTCAAGTCGAGCCTGAAACATCAGACAAGTATAATATATATATGTATATATATATATATATATTATATATCATATATACCAACCCGTTTAGAGCAAAGTGTGGCAGAATGTGAATTCTTGGGGAGAGAATGCCAATCATACACTGCAAATGACCATGATATCTGGGATTATAAGAATCTGCAAGACTTTAAAAGATGATAAACAAAACAAGAGGCTTTCCTTCATAACCTTGACCAGGGAAAATTTATTCTAAATTAGAAACAGAAAGATAACATACACACACACACACACACACACACACACACACACACATATGTACATGTGTATGTACGTATGTACATACATGCATGCATTGATATATATGCACATACATACACACATAGAAAGAAGGTGAGAGGGAGAAAGAGAAAGAAAGAGAGAAGAGAGGGAGAGAGGGAGAGAGAGAGAGAGAGAGAGAGAGAGAGAGAGAGAGCAGAGAAGTGTGTTGTCTTACCAAAGCTGATATATTTAGGTGATAAGTATTTCTAATGTCGTAATCCAATTTCTTCTTCAACAGAATTATTCCTTTCTGTGGATCCCCCATCACAAAGGTGTCGTTATAGGAATTCATCTGCAGAATGAAACGGATCAGAAAAATCAGTGTGTCATTAAGATATTGAATGTATGCGTGTGGTGTGTGCGTGTGTGTGTGTGTGTGTGCGGATCATCATCATCAGCATCATCGTCATCATCATCATCATTGTTTTGATGCCCACTTTTCCATACCTATACCCTCAATTATAATTTTAATAATAATTATTACCATTTTGAGGTTTTTATTCCCATGCTGGCCACCTGAGAGGATCGGTATTTAAAATAACGATCTTATCCTTATTTATATAAATTTAAAGATATATACATATACATACATACAGATGTGTGTGTGTGTGTGTGTCTAATACACACACATACACACACACGCACACAAGAATGGAAACAGTTTTCTGTCTTCAGTAAGTTTTGTGATACTTAATGATGCTGTAATATTTCTATTTCAAAGGGGTCAGCTTTGTCACACTTTGTGTCACGCTGAATCTCCCTGAGAACTACATTAAGGGTACACATGACTGTGGAGTACTCAGCCATTTGCACGTTAATTTCATGAGCAAGCTGTTCTGTTGATCGTATCATCTGGGACCCTCGTCGTCGTAACCAACAGAGTGCTCCTTCAATATTTCTATCATTATTTTGCCAGGTGGTGGCCAGACTTGGCTAGCCCCACCAATTGCTTCTGCGCAATTGCTTTCATGCAGCAATAAAAGGATGAACAGCAGTAAGAATGGTAAACAAAGGAACAGGCAGAGTTCTCGTCCAACCCACTGTTGGTATCTTGCACCAGCAAAAGTTATATAAACACAACAGGGCCAGAAATTAGGACATAAATTAGTTAATTAATTAATTAATTAATGGTTCTACAGTCACAGCTGGGTGGATTGATTGGGTGTTGTAATACCAAAAGTCTTGTAAAGTTTATATTCGTCAGATCGTCTCGGTCATATCCTTGGTGAGGTTAATGAAATATTGCGTAGTTGTAAACAAAGTGAAGGAGAGATTACAGAATATTTTCTTAACGAGCAGGAAAACAATTAATCCATGAACATCTGGATGGAAAAACAGATTCCAATTGACTTTATTATCCTGCAGAGAAGCTTAAAAACCTCTACAGCCCAATGAACACCTCTGAAGGTAAAGTAAACAAACCTGTCTCTAATTAAAATACAGAGGTAATAAGAATAATTAATGAACGCAACACTGCCATCGTTAAATTATCCATAACGTTTTCATAGAAGTTAAATAAACAGAATATGGGATAGAACCAACCATCTGGTCACCTTTGACCTCTGATCTCTGACCTATGATCTCTGTAACCTCTGACAGCAGTCTGATTCTAAAGGAATCAAATATTCTTACTGCAATGAAGAATTATCAGCAGTGTGTGTTGATAGTTTGTTAAATAAACTAATTCTTTGACTTTCCTTACGTTCCTGTATGAATAACACACACACACACACACACACACACACACACACACACACACACGTACACAACTCAATTAGATAAACTCCTTGTTATATAACTAAACCAAATGTATTTATAATATAGATTTGTACCATTAATTATTCAGTAGTTAATTGTTAATAATGACCAAGAAACATAATAAAGTTTGACCATTTTATGGCTGACCACTCCACTCGCCAATTTGGTTCACTTTTTTCCATTCCTTTCCAACAAAACCATAGCCACAGAAATGATATCGTAACTCATTTCTACAACTGAGTGAACTGGAGCAATGTGAAATGAAGTGTCTTGCTCAAGAACACAACACAGCCCAGTCCCAGAATTGAACTCACTACCTCATGATTGTGAACCTGACGCTGTAACCACTGAGCCATATTTTTGTATATGTGTGTGTGTGTGTGTGTGTGTGTGTGTGTATGTGTGTTGACTCACCTTAATAGTGTAATCTATAGAATTATTCCGGCCACTTCTTGTATTGTTATCAAAAGATTTTGAGACAAAACCAGACAGATTTATGACAGAGGAATTGACCGATGTTGTCTAAAATTTAAGAAAATATAATTCTTTATCAGAAAAACTGCACAAAAAAAAAAGAAAATGATTTTGAAATGTTTTCAGTAACATGAAAGCAAAATACATTCATAAAACTATAAATATACTCAAAAATATGTTCCTAAACATGTATTCATCATTAAATATATTCATAAAAATATACAATTGTATTCATAAATAAATAAAACTGTGATCTGATATTGATTTCAAATTTTGGCACAAGGCCAGCAATTTTGGGGAAGGGGCTAGTTGATTCATTGACCCCAGTATTTGACTGGTGCTTATTTTATTGTTCCTCAAAGGATGAAGGACAAAGTTGAGCTCTGCAGAATTTGAACTCAGAACGTAAAGACAGATGAAATGCCGCTAAGCCTTTTGCCTGGCGTGGAAATGGTTCTGCCAGCTTGCACCAAGTAGTGATCTGATATTGACATGGCTTGCATACACAGGTTATGATTTAACAGGTTATGCTACTAAGGATGAAACTCTACAAATTGTGACTCTATAGGTTATGACCCCAAAAGTTATGACTGTAAAAGATATGAACCTATGTTAAAGTTATGAATCTACAAGCTACGACTGTAAGACCTTTTAGTTTTGATATAAGTTATCACTTTATAGGTTACTACCTTCCAATTTATGGATCTATAAGCTGTGATTCTAGAGGTTATGACCTTGCAGACTTGGCTGTGATATCATAGATTATGGAACTACAAAATCAGGTCCTACCAATTAAGGCTCATGGGCTTTAATCATACATGCCATGACTTCAGAGTTTATGACCCCACACATACCATGGGTCCTACATGTTATAATCCTATAGAGCTGTGGTTTTCAGCTGAGGCATTGCAATACCCTAGGATGTTATAGAGAGGACTAAGAGATATCATTAGGTTATTATGATTAAACAACATATATGACCAAAACATCGTTGATGAGAGTGTCATGTATACTAATTATAGGGAAGAGATATGTTTACAAGGGCCAGGGTAATTTGGGAGGGACAGAGTATATCACGACTAGTTATTAATTAAGATTCATAAATATATGGAAATTTTGGGGGGATTTTGGAGAACAAATAGTATTTACCTCTGGTATATCTACTGACAAGCTTTTGACTGTGTATGAAGTGGTATCGACAACACCAGGAGAGGAAACAGTTATGGTAAAGTCCCTTTTCACTTTTACCTGGTAAAGGGAGAAGGAAAGGTTATACATTGAAAGGTTAGTCACCAATATACACCTGCACAAAGGTATTATATACAGACATAAAAACATATATACACACATATATATGTGTGTGTATATACATACATACACATATATATATATTCTTTTATTTGTTTTAGTCATTTGACTGCAGCCATGCTGGATTACCGCCTTTAGTTGAACAAATCGACCCTAGGACTTCTTCTTTGTAAGCCAAGTACTTATTCTAATGGTTTCTTTTGCCGAACCACTAAGTTACAGGGACGTAAACACACCAACATCTGTTGTCAAGCGATGATGGGAGGTACAAATACAGACACACAAACACACACATATACGATCGGCTTGTTTCAGTTTCTGTCTACCAAATCCACTCACAAGGCTTTGGTCGGCCCGAGGCTTTAGTAGAAGACACTTGCCCAAGGTGCCACACAGTGTGACTGAACCCAGAACCATATAGGTGCAGCCACTCCTGCACCTATATATATAAATGAAGTATAAGGAAAGGAAAAATTGTAGGTGTAGACGATCTTCAATTCATAATCCAGGTTGGTACAGAACCAATATACATTCTACAAATTGTTTCGGAGTCTAATTTATTCCAAAGACAAAAACGAAAAACTCTTCTTGAAATAAAAATTAGATTCTTCATCAGGAATTACATATTGGTATACATAATTATGACCAACAAAAATGTAAGTATGCATATATATTTGTAATGGAAATGGACTGAGAGTGTATAAAATTTATTTATATTAGTATTAATACACTTAACCGGTTTCAAATTTGTATAATTTTCAAAAGGGTAAGAGTTAAAGGATATGGAGCTGTGTCAATGCACATACATATATACATACACATACACACATAAAAACATACATATATGCACCCATGTGCACACAAACACACATACATCTATTGAGTGTATACACATACATATAGATGTGTACATATAGATGTGTACACATGGATGTGTACACATACATAAGTTGAAACACAGATCCACTCATGCAATGACATCCATGTCTGTACACAGATATACATGTGCAAAAATATACATTCATGCTTGCGTACATACACTGTACATGTATCTACATATACACACTCATGTGTGATGATAATGGACAGCATTCCTTGGGAGATTCTGAATCTGAATGAAGCCACAATATTTATGAAACAAGCAAAAAGTAAACAAAAAAAAAATGAAAGAGAAAAGGAAAAAAAAGGAGACTTACTTTGTTATTGGTTGTACAAGTGATTCTTAGTTTAAATCTTTTGGTCGGCTGCAAAGAAGAAAATAAAAATAAGCCCAAAATATTACTGGTATGTCTATTCTCAAGACTTTGTAATATATTTCAAATGTTATTGGGTCCAGTAAATGACTAAAGGTTTATGACTATTGGAAAATGATTAACTTGAATAGCCCAGTCATCTCAGCTGATAAAACGTGCCACGTGTCTATGATTAAGGCTGAGAGTTCACCTCTAGAGGAGTGAATTCTGGTTTGAAAACTAAATTGGTACTTTTTCAGTATTGCAAGCAGTGGGAGCATCATAAAATTTACGTGAGTTTGAGGACGACTGATCGGCATGTATCTTATGAACCTAGTCTGAAATAATAATCTTCTTGTTAGATCAACCAATTTTAATTACTCCAGCTGAACCCTTCCATGACCACAACCAATTAACCTTTCACCAATATATAATCGTTAACAACCCTATTTACCTGAGAGTTCACTTGAATCCTGTGACGGCAGAACAGTTTATTGTCCAACACATAAAACTCATTCGGTCCTTCAAGAATTGAAATGTGGCTGTCACTTGGGAAAGTAAAAATCTTTGAATCTGTAAAATATTGAAACAGAATTTTTCAAAACTGTTCTGAGTGTTGAATAAAACGTTATTATTGTGTATATATATATATGTGTATTTGTGTGTGTATGCTTGTTTCAAAATTCTTGAATGCATGTGTGTGAGCATATACATGCATACATGTGTGTGAATGACATATATATATATATATATATATATATATATGGAGGTGCAATGGCCCAGTGGTTAGGGCAGTGGACTCATGCTCATGGGATTGCGGTTTTGATTCCCAGATCGGACATTGTGAGTGTTTATTGAGCAGAAACACCTAAAGCTTCATGAGGCTCCAGCATGGGGTGGTGGCAAACCCTGCTGTACTCTTTCACCACCTTTTTCTCTTGCTCTTTCTTCCTGTTTCTGTTGCACCTGTATTTCAAAGAGCCAGCCTTGTCACACTCTGTGTCACGCTGAATCTCCCTGAGAACTACATTAAGGGTACACGTGTCTGTGGAATGCTCAGCCACTTCCAAGTTAATTTCACGAGCAAGCTGTTCCATTAATCGGATCAATTGGAACCCTCATCACCGTGACCACAGAGTGCCAGTATACAAACCGTCCAAATTTAAGTTTATATTTAAAGCTAGTTTAAGCTTAACACCAGAATTGATGGCTTGACCCTATGCTGAGAGTGGAGTCCAATTTATTGTAAAGTTCAAGTTGTTTGGGGCTTTACGACTAATAAGCAAAACCTGAAGACCAAGTGTTCACACGTGCTATTTGGGATGGTTTCTACAAAAGGATGCCCTCCCTATCATCAGCCATTTCGTAAAGCGCATTTTGTTGTAACCCCAGAGATTAAATAATCTTTATTGAGAGGGGACGAGATGCACACACACACACACACACACACACACACACACACACACACACACACACACACACACACTTATAACTATACATACATTCATACACACATACATATGTACGTACCTACACTCATACATACATACATATAATTACACAAACATTTGTGTATGTACCTATGTAAGGCTATAAAGAGTTGTTATGCAATTTGTTATTTTTACTTTTCTTGTTATCTTAAAATATATTTCAAAGTTGGGTTTTTACAAGAGAAATGTATTTTCTTCTTAGCTAGAAACAGCCCCGCCCACAAAAAAAAAAAAGTGAGTTATTAAATATTTTTCAGCCTCTAAAATATATAAATGGTTTGCAGATATAAAAATGCTTAAAACACAGTTATAATTAGGATTGCTTATAAAATTGTGATGTAATTAAAATTTCTGTGAAATAGCTACATACCAGGTGCCAAGGTCTCTTTGATGTGAACAGAAGACTGGAATGTACAATCTAAAAATAAAAATTAAACAAAATAAACTAGTATTTAATGAAACATATAAATGTCCATCAATTTGACAGTAATTATACAGTAATAATGAATAATATAATAACATACATTTTTATCTGGTATGTCGTTAATAAATAACGAGAGAGCATTGAGAATATCTGAGAGAATGTAATCTATTGTTTTAAGGTATTCCTTGTATAATATACGTTTACTCTCCCTCCTCCACCCCACTCCAACCTTTATTGGTTCTCTCTTTGTGGTGGCCACTTCTGTTCAGGAAACTCTGGGAAGTAATTAGAAATTCTGGTGTCTCAGTTTCCAGACCAGCAGTGGTCAGTTGTCTTTGGTTTCATTTTCACTCTGACTCATTTTTGTTTAGTCTGGCCACATACTGACCACGTATAGGTTTGCTTCATCATTTTTCTTTTGTTTTGTCTGCAGGTTTTTGGGTGTTTTTATGCATTATCATTAAGTTTTGAATTCAAATTCAACAAGGACCAACTTTACTTTTCATCCTTTAGAGGTCAATGTAATCGAATTAATCCCTTTGGCCTGGTGCTGGCCTGGTGCTCAAATTTGAATTCATTGTTATTGTTGTATCAAGAAAAGCTCTCAGCTTTATTTTGCTAGGTGTGATAGGTGTCAGGTGCCCGCAGCCAGCGGTTTAAGGTGACACTTCTTTACTTATCACGCTTCAAGAATCTTGCAGTTCTATCTTTACATTCATTCTTCTTGAGTCCAAATCCCATCTTAATATCAGCTGTAAAACAGCGGATCTTGTCCACCAGGGATTATTCGAGCTGGCAGAATCATTAACACACTGGGCAAAATGCTTAGCTGTATTTCATCTGCTGCTACGTTCTGAGTTCAAATTCCGCCGAGGTCGACTTTGCTTTTCATCCTCTCAAGGTCAAGAAATTAAGTACCAGTGAAACACTGGGGTCGATGTAATCGACTTGTCCCTTCCCCACCAAATTTTAGACCTTGTGCCTTTAGTAGAAACTATTATTATTATTATTATTATTATTATTATTATTATTATTATTATTATTATTATTATTATTATCATCATCATCATTATTGTTGTTGTTGTTGTTATTGTTAAGGCAGTGAGCTGGCAGAATCGTTAGTGTGCCAGGCAAAATGCTTAGTGGCATTTTGTCTGTTTGTATGTTCTGAGTTCAACTTCTACCAGAGTCAGATTTGCCTTTTATTCCTCAAGGGACAAACAGAACAACAACAACACATGTATTGAAATTCACTCATATTGTCGACACTCCTCCCTTCCTCCCTCCCCATTTCTCAATTTCCCTCCTCCTTCTCCCCTCCTCCCTGGTGCCAATACAGGGTTGGCCAAAAGTCACCTGACAGTAAATCAAAATTCCATAAATCCTTAATATTCAATCTTATTTATTCATTCCAATTATGAATCTTCAATAATTGAATGCTGTGAGTTAAAATTACCATTTTTTTTTTTTGTTTTTTCAACATTTGTCAATTTATTAGCAAAGTCTCATATAAAATAATTTCTTGTTTTAATCTGATTTACTGTCAGGTGACTTTTGGCCAACCCTGTATAAGAAGCCATTCTGTTGTCTACACTTCTCCTACCCTTCTCTCCCCTCTCTCTCTCTCTGATGCCAATCCAAGGAACTGTTTCTGCTGGTCTACTGTAGACTTACCTTCCAAGGAAAACTTGAATGTCAATAGAATTATAAGCAGTAAATAAATTGTTTTAGAAGACAATCTAACATCCATTTCGGTGAATTATTGTTTAGTCTTCAACCTTCCAGTCTGAGGAATCTGAAAGAGCAAATAAAACAACCAATAAATATTGTGAATGCCATCATCATCATCATTTAACTAATGTCTGTTGTCCACGCTGGTATGGTTTAACTAAGGTTGGT
>NC_142946.1:3106159-3131159 GCF_046866305.1 Octopus bimaculoides
ACAGATTAATAGATGAAGAGATTAACATTCCAATGTATCAACACACTTCTGACTCTAAGTGGCAGAATAGCAGAATAGAAGAATAACACTGAGAACACTGACAGAATGACAGAATGGTAGAATGACAAAACGAAAGAATGATGGCGATAACAACAATGGTGGTGATGATGATGACAATGATGATGATGATGACGATGATGATGATGATGATGACAATGACGACAACAACAACGATGATGATGGTGATGATGATGGTGATGATGGTAATGATGATCGTTATTTCTGAGCCTGGTGCTGCCATCTGGTTCGCCAGACCTCAGTCAAATCGTCCAACACATGCTAGCATGGAAAGCGGATGTTAAACGATGAGGATGATGATGATGATGATGATGTATATAAATGATATGAATTTGTATATATATATTTGTAAAAGAATGTGACATATTCCTCAATGGACTACCAATATGAGTTCAAATTCACTGTAGGTGTTCCCCAGTATTCTGGGGCATTAATCAATTCTATGTTGTCTCAGTCCACTTGGCTGTTGAAACTAGTTACCATCAAATTGGAAATAGTTGGAAATGAATACAAATGTAGAATTTAACTGGAAATAAGTACAGATGTAATCTTATCTCGGAATAGTCTCTTAATAACTAATTAACACAGGGAACAGAGTAATTATTCTAACGGCAATGTTATCATGTTTCATTAATAACATGTCTAATTATTCTGTAGCTTTATCCTGGGTTAAATAATGACATGCTTAACATGATATTATTCCAGGTTTAAATCTGGGATATTACACAGGATTATTTCAATAATTGCTAATAAATAGAAACATTAATTTATAATGTTGATTTCAAATTTTGGCACAAGGCCAGCAATTTCAAGGGAAGGTGTAAGTCAATTACATCAACCTCTAATGCTCAACTGGTATTTATTTTACCGATCCCCAACGGACGAAAGGCAAAGTCGACCTTGCTGGCATTTGAACTCAAAGGGTAAAGGCAAATGAAATGTCATTAAATATTTTGCCCTGTGGGTTAATAATTCTGTCAGCTTGGCATCTGACTTCAATAAATCGTATTGGTAGATTCACAGATTCTGGGAGATCAATTTTCGGTTGAAGAATTTCTGTTGGTTTTAAGTTACTTCAGTATTCAATGTAGGAAGTTAAAAGTTCTTGAATCAATACTTACTGAATTCTTAGATAAGTTCAATAAATTAGTTTTGTTTATCAAGGAATGGTCTAATAACCAGAATAAGAATTCAATTCCAAATTTAATGGAGTTTAGAGAGTTCAGACCAAACTTAGATTATATATGGAATTCTGTCTCTGCTGAGATAAAATATTCTTTTGGAAATTCTAGTCTTCAAGTGTCTTAGATTAAAAAGTTGTCGAAGATTTTGGTGGAGGCTCGCTTCCATGTTTCTTTTACCATTTTTAATGTTAAACTATAATATTTGGTGAAGTCATATTTTATAATGAGAGCTGGCTGAAGGATAATATTTATGAGAATTGAGTGAAGAATATATATTTGTTATATCTTCATTATATATCATATCTTTATCAGGTTAGAACATCCAGACATGTTTATCGCAGTTTGCTGAATCATTGAGATTGCTTTAGTTTCAAGGAGCCACACGCATACACACACACACATGCACATACATACACATGCACACACACACATGCACTCACACATGCATACACATGCACACATACACACACATACATGCACACACATGCGTACACACACATGCACACATACACACTGCACAAATGCACACACATGCACACATACACATGCACACATGTACAAACACACATATGTGCATGCAAGCACACATGCACATATGCACGCATTTTTGATTCTCCCCTTTCCAACCATTGATGTTACCCAAGGGAAAGGCAAAGGGGCCGATACAGCTTGGCACCAGTGACGTCACAACTCATTTCTACAGCTGAGTGAACTGGAGCAACGTCAAATAAAGTGTCTTGCTCAAGAGCACAACATACAGCCCGGTCAGGGAATCGAACTCACAACCTCACGATTGTAAGCTCGACGCTCTAACCACTGAGCCATGTGCCTTCACAAATTTCTACATACACACATATATATATTTACCTATATATATATATATATATATATATCTCAGATATATATATATATGGCATATATATAACTTCTATCCCAACCATTTCTCTATCTAAAGACACACATCACCCATTACAGTCGACATGACTCAGTCACACACACTACACAGTGCGTATATATATACATACATATATGATTCATGCGTGTGTATATATACAGTGCAGTTGAATAGATTAGAGAATGAAACAACAGTTGTGTTTGAAAACAAGAATGTAAGATTAAGCTAAGGACAGTTTTATCTAATCCTTCGCAATTTGTCACCAGAGGGAGCTTTCTTGGTTCAGTCATAAATAATTAAGATTTGGGTCAAAGACTTAAAATAATATTTCTCCCCTTCGGGTTATTATTGTCTTCTGCTCAACTATTATAGACACTCATTTAACAGCGTTTTAGCTATTTTTATTTACTTATTATTAAACATAAATAAACAAGTAAATAAATCTTTTACTATTAATATTGATATCATCATCATAGTAGTCATCATCATCATCGTAATCATCAAGATCATAATCATCATCTTCATCACATCCTACCCCTCCTCCTCCTCCTCCTCGTCATCATCATCATCGTCATCACCATCACCATCACCATCATCATCATTGTCATTGTCATCGTATTCATCATCATCATTGTTGTCATCGTCATCATCATCCTCTCCATCGTAGTCGTTGTTGTTAGCATCATCATCATCATCGCCATCATCGTCGTCGTCGCTGTCGTCATCATCATCATCATCATCATCATCATCATCATCATCATCATCATCATCATAGTAATAACAACTGTGGATTGGCAGACTCGTCAGAATGTCTTAGAAACTGCTTCTTGATATTTGTTCCAGTTCTTTACATTCTGTTCTGTTCAGATTCCTTTCAGGGTCAAGTTTGCCTTCGTCCCTTTTGAAAGCAACAAAATAAAATACCAGTAAAATACTGGGTTTGATAGTATTGACGAACACATTCCCTTCAAAATTGCTGGCCTTGTGACTAAATTAGAAAATATTATTATAATTGTAATTATTATTATTATTATTATTATTATTATTATTATTATTATTATTATCATTTTCATCCTTTCAGATTTGATGAAATCAGTACCAGTTACAAACTGGGGTCAATGCAACCAACTATTTATGTCAAAAAATATCTTCATTGTGTCTACATTAGATATACTTTACATTTGTGCCCTACCTTTTTTTATATATAAACATATATAACTGTGACATGTTTTGTAGCATGTTTTCTAATACACTTTATATGACATGTATAAACACCACAGATGCTCAGAAAACAGATTCCATCACACTCCAGGGGGAGAAACTAGAAGTAGTTGACAGCTTCTGCTACCTAGGAGACCAAGTCTGTAGTGGGGGTGGATGCTCAGAGAGTGTTACCACTAGAATAAGAATAACCTGGGCAAAGTTCAGAAAGCTTCTACCCCTACTGGTGATAAAAGGCCTCTTGCTCAGAGTGAAAGGTAGATTGTACGATGCATGTGTGCAAACTGCCATGCTTCACGACAGTGAAACATGGGCCGTGACTGCGGAGTACATGTGTAGGCTTGAAAGAAATGAAGCTAGCATGATCCACTGACTTTATAATGTTAGTGTGCACACACGACAGAGTGTAAGCACCCTGAGAGAAATGTTGGACATAAGAAGCATTGGATGTAGCATGCAAAAGAGACGTTTGTGTTGGTATGGTCATGTACTATGGATGGATGAGGAGAGCTGTGTGAAGAAGTGCCAAAGAAACAGGAAAAAATAATTAATAAATGGACATAATTAGAAGCATGGATACTATTAATTTGATTAACATAAAATGTTGCAAAACACAAACTTAAATGACAATATAAAAAAAAGCAACAGCGACATTAACGCCACAACCAACAACAGCAATCTAAGCAATGCAACTTCTGTTTGTCTCATAGATCAAAAGATGATTAATATTAGTCAACTCCAGGTAAAAACAAAAAACAACAACAACACCAATGGAAGTGGGATGTTCCAAAAGACAACACCTCCTCGCTTGAAAATTTTACTCAAGGAACCCTGAGGAGGAAAGTAACATGGCTCTGTTTTAAAAACGAATAACAAAGAATGTTTTCTCTCTTCCCCCCAAAAAAGATGTTGGGAGAAGTTTGATCCAATATACAGCAGAACGTATCTTCTCTTAATATAGCCAGGACATATGCAAATTATTTATAACTGAAGATGAGGAGAGAAGGAAGGCAAGGCTTACGAACTACATGTCTACCCACAAGATAGTGTTGCCGTACATGGGAAGGAGAAACACAAGAATTACAACCAGAGATATTGGTATAGATGTTGATCCTTGGTTTGTTGTCACTTTAAAAGCACAGTGGAACGAAGCGGTAACCTGCAACAGCAGTTGATTAGATATGGTCTCTATGTACATCCAGATCCTGATGGCCCTCACCCCAAACCACAAGGTTACTCTGGAGTTATACAGCACTGGTGGGAAAGAGGGCAGAGTAGATAGCTTAGTTGCTGTGGTGGACAAGGTCAGTTGGTAGCCTTATGTCGAGAAGAGGGTAGCAAATAACATCAGAGTTGGCAACAACAGAAGATTCCTAGAATTGAGACCATGGCTACCACTGTTTTCTGTGCCCTCCTGATCTCAGCTCCAAGAATAGCTCTGGTAGAGTTGAAAGGAAGTGAAACCTGCATCACCCTTAGCATCGAGGGTCACCGAAACAGAGTCTTGTGAATCTGATGGGTCTTCACCAACCACAGAGGACTTAGCCAATGTTTTGAGTAGTGGTTCTATTTCAATATCTTCTGACAATGGGAAGGAGATGGAGAATGGAGAGGGGGTGGCGAAACATCGGAACAGCAAGAGAAAGAAGAAAGCAAAAAGTAAGAAGCTGGAAAAAGAAAAGAGGATCTAAACTGAAATCTCATATTTTGTCCATCTACGGTGCCTGAGTTTCACATTGTCCAAACCAGAAGCAACAATCTGGTTTTGTTGCTGAATAACCTAATAGACAACAAGAGAATAATGGTTGAGGAATAAATTGGATGGGGTGTAGGGAGTACACCCAGTCACCAAGTTGTAGATATTTGGTGAAGAAAACATCAATAATCTATCAAGAGGTTAAAGAAGAATGAGTCACAGATTTTGGAATTATTTACCAATGATGATCATGGTTAATTTCAGAGAATAGCCAAAGAAAAAAAACTGATCCTCTGAATGTGGTTGTATTTATGAGTGGGCCCCTTATTTGATTTGAACCCCAAATATTTAACCTATCTTGATGTTTTACATTTATACTCCATCCCCTTTTATCAAGTAACCCACCACCACCACCACCACATATTTGGTAACGTTTTTTTCTATCAAATATTATGTATTGTATGTGTGAGACCTTGTGGCCAATAAAGGATTATGGTTGTTTAAGAGATCATCATCATCATCATCATCATTACAATTATTGTTATTATTATTGTTATTATTATTATTATTATTATTATTATTATTATTATTATTATTATTTTTCTTTTATTTTCCTATTGGATACATATAATTCATTATCAGTGTAAATAACCTATTTCAAGTACGTGATCACACACACACACACACATATGCACTCACATACAGAGAGAAAGGGGTGAACATACATTCTTTCTCAGCCCCTCCCCCCCACACACACATAATAACCTAAATAACCTGAAGGAGGACAAAAGGGACAAAATATATATAGGTGTGTGTGTGTGTGTGTGTGTGTGTGTGTGTGTGTTTGTGTGTGGATGTGTATATATATATATACAAAAACAAACACACACATATAGATAGCTCTGTGTGAATGCATGTATGTATGTATGTATGTATATGCATGTATGCATATGTGTATATATATATATATATATATATATATATATGCATGTACAGTGTGTAGATGTGTTCAATATTTATACTTCTATAATCTTTCCTAATACATCTGGTGTATGCCAAAAATACCTTGACACATATGCTTGTATGTGTATGTGTTTGTATCTATATGTATGTGTATGTGTTTTTGTAGGCTTAGTTGTCTATATACATATATATATATATATATATATATATATATATGCTTCTTAAAATACAATACAAAATATATATATAGAAATATATATATTGTATTGCATTGTATTTTAAGAAACATTAAAAACAAAGGAATTATGGGTATATATACATACATACATACATACACAAGCACATATATGTGCACGTGTGTGTGTGCACGTGCACATGAAGAACTGAGTGTCACGGATATATATATATATATATATATATATATATATATATATATATATATATATATATATATATATATATATATATATGTGTGTGTGCATGTGTGTGTACCATGTACAATAGAGCTATTGTCATACAAATGCACACACACACATGTGTGTGTACATGTATACATATATGTAGTTAAGTAAATTTCTTCAATAGTAGATTTATACAATGACATCTACAATCATAAATCTATACACACACATTCCTTTGTTGTATTTGCCTCTATGTTATACATACATACATACATACATGTATGTGTGTATATATATATATATATATATATATATATATATATATATATATATATGTATATATGGTGAAAAAGTTTGAGAAAGACACCACGTGGTGAAAAACATTAAAAAAAACAAAAAAAAAACACTGAGTTTGTTGAAAATGTATTTTTATGAAATAGAATATTTGCATAGTTGATCAGTTTTGCTTGTCCAACTAATTATGACTGAATAGTTAGTGGTGGTGTTATAAATCCATGCTGCATTAATTAGTTGCAGTCATACAGTGTATATATATATATATATATATATATATATATATATATATATATATATATATATATATATGTGTGTGTGTGTGTGTGTGTGTGTGTGTGTGTGTGTGTGTGTGTGTGTGTGTGTGTGTGTGTGTGTGTGTGTGTGTGTGTGTGTGTATAGGAGGTCATGCAAAGTGCTTGTCAGCATTTCATCAGTTTTTGAGTTCTGACTTCAAATTCTGAGGTTGACTTTGCCTTTCATTCTCTCAGAGTCAATAAAACAAGTACCAGTTGTGTACTAGGGTTGATGTAATCGATTTATTTCCACCACCCATCCTACCCCACCCCCGAAATTGCTGGCCTTGTGCCAAATTTCGAAACCAATATTGTCTTAGGAAATTTGAACTTTTGAAGAAAAAAATATCTCAGTCTTCATAAAATGGAAATCAACTTTTAGCAATAAATATTATATCTACAGACATAGGAACATTGAGTTTTTAATCTACTTCTGGCCTCCAGATAATGAGTTCAAATCTAGTGCAGTCATTGTCTCTCGTGGTCTTACAAGGAACAGGCTTTTCTACTTCCTTATTTTTATGGCTGGGTGCACTCATGTGGAAGACTGAAGGAAAACTAGAATTACCAAAGTAGGATCATGAAGTTTCTTCTATAAGCTAAACATACTGAATGTTTTTTCCACAGAAATCAAACATCTTGAAAAGGAGGAGCAGAACCCAAAACTGTTTTAGATTTTCATATATTAAAAGGTCGGGATAACTGGGTGAAATTAGTGTTGTGGTGGGATTGTTTAGCCGAGTTAAAAGATGATTGTATGAAATGGTTAGTTGAAGTTTCAATCCTTACGTAGACCCTACATCAAACACGGTCTATTGTCTCCCATCATCCACTAAGCTCAACATTCTCTTCCTCTCTACTTTTATTATCAACGTCTCTCGAAGGAGTTTTTATAGAGATTATTTGATTTTCCTCTGAGCAATAACCAGTCTCTCCGTAAATTGGATGGTCATAATTAGAAAATACATTCAATGCTGATGTTTTGCCGGATCCAGCAGCCACTCAACCATTCAATTCATGCATTTACGCCAACCAGTGACTAGTGTGAGGATTCTTGGGGCTATAATTAGGGTTATAATTAATTTACGAGGGTGTGCTGAAAAGTTCCTGGCTTTGGGGAAAAGAAAATACAAGAAGATCAGTTAATTATGATTTTATTCAACATGTTCCCCTCTCAGATTCACACACTTATCGCAGCGGTCCTTCAGTTTTTCTAAGTGCTGTAAAAGAACTCGGAAGGTTGGGCCTTCAACCAGGCCTTTCGTGACCCCCTTAAAGCCAGGAATTTTTCAGCATCCCTTTTGTATAAAAGTTAAGGAGAGGTGGTCGGAGAAGGATTGAGTACTGAAGTTTATTTCCCGTCACGAAGTTGTTTAGAGTGATCTCCCTTGTGGAAGCTATAGCAACAAGAATAGTTACGAATTGAGAAAAGTCGACTGCATGATGTAGGTGCAGGTGAACTTAAATTCCCTGGTATACTTTGTCAATATGATCAATATGATCAATATTTTTCCGGTTGACAAGAAAATAAAAAAAACTGTTCGATCATCTATGGCATTGTTAATTGGTGGCTCGGAATAAAATCATAACGACTACATGTTGACCTGGGGCCGACTTCACTCTACGAGAAGTAAATGTAATTGAAGACAGACAAAGATATAACCACGAAATGGAACAAAAGGTTAAGTCAAGACTAGACTATTGAATAACCCAAGGAAGGGCCAAAGAGAAAAGAACCTCCAAACAGGAAACAGAAGAACCAAGAAATGGACGAAGACTTGAACTTGAGAGTTAACCCAATTCTGGAAAATGGGTTAACTCTTGATCTGAAGATGGGTTAATCCAAAAATGGAACTAAAAGGAAACTCAAAAGCTAGACTAATTGTTAACCAAAGGCTAAACTCAAAGAGACGAGCCAAGAGTGGAACAATGGAGTTACGTGACTCTATGACAGAGAATTATTTTGTATAAACTGTCGATCAACAAATGTCCATTGGTATGCAATGAAACCCACAACATCACAATAACAATTTCAACTTCAGACACTGATTTAGAGAGAGATAGAAACCATTTCGTACCATGGGTAGCTGTATTAATGTGTGCGTGTGTGTGTGCGCGCGCGCACGTGCGTGTGTATGCACGCGCAGTATTATGTCTCTCTCTTGGTATGCGTGTATGTGTGTGTATCTGTGCGTATATGCGTGTACGTGTGTATCTGTACGTATGTTTTTATGCGGGTCTGTATTCACCTATATACGTCCAAGAAATTTGTTTTTAGAGAGAAATGTGTGAACGTATATATATGTAAGTACGTGTGTATAAAGGTAGGTGTAAGTGTGTGTGTGTGTTATGTGTGAGTGCGTATCATAGAAAATCTGCTGATATAATGCATCTGAAGAGATCCACCGCCAACAGCCACCCTTACATACCAACAGTCATAGCTCAGCCCTCCAGACA
Organism: Octopus bimaculoides; assembly: GCF_046866305.1. NCBI lineage: Eukaryota > Metazoa > Mollusca > Cephalopoda > Octopoda > Octopodidae > Octopus > Octopus bimaculoides. The sequence goes on from NC_142946.1 coordinate 3,115,645, forward strand.
AACGTCAGCAGGCTCGTCCCATCCTTTGCACAGCAATTGCTAAATATTTCATATATCCTAAATTCATGTGATCCGCAGTCAACTCCTTTACACACATACACACACACACACACGTACGCACACGCATTATATATGTGCAGATATACATGTGTCCTTATGAGTATATGTGTATGTGTATGTGTATACATACACACGTATGTGTAGATTTGTATGTATGTATTTAATATGAATGCGTGAGTGTGTTTTGTTTGTATATAGGAATATGTTTGTTGTATGAGAGAAGAGAATGAGAGTGGGGGGGGGGTATAGAGAGCAAAAGGCAATGAAAAAGAAAGGACGTGTGTGTGTGTGTGTTTGTGTATGTGTTTGTGTGCGGGCGGATGGGTAGTGCATGTTGAATAGTTAACTGTTATGTAATACCCGTGAGTGAAAGAATGTTTGTGTATTCGTGTGTGTGTGTGGGGGGATGTGGGTGTGTGTTTGTGTGTGTGTGTGTGTGAAACGACTTGGAAAGGCAAAAGAAGAAAAGAAAGAAGAAAAAGATTGAAAAAGAAAGAAAGAGTGAAAAAGAAAAAAGACTGAAAAAGAAAGAAAAGATTAAAAGGAAAAAAAAAGGAAAGAAACGCGGGAGGAGATAAAGAAAGAAGGAAGGCAAGAAGAAGAAGAAAACGAGGCTGTTTAATTGCAGCTAAACTTGGCCGGAAGTAAAATGCGGAGAGGAAATAATTATATACTTGTCACATTTTACATTTCACAGCAAAGAATTTGCTAACCTTTCTTTAACAGACAACCATACAACTAAATATTAACGATAACTTAAAATATTTCACTAAGATTTCTATTCCAGTTGTGTGGTAAGGTGGGGGGTAACGCCATTAAACACTCTGGGTTATAGTTTTGCCGTTAACTGGGGTTAAGTGGAGTATTTGATCTGTCTTGTTGCATAACAGATTAGCAGGGACCTAAAGGAAAATGATCGTAAACCCCTCTACACATTCCTACACACGTACTCACAAATTTGAAATTAATTTAATTGTAAATAAAGGGGGATGGCCCTGTTGACTAAGAAAGCTCTTGCTCATGGAGATTTAAAACCAAGTGTTTTCTCGTATTTAACCGGCAGTTTATCCTCTCGATAAGATCAGTTAATATGAATTGTTTCTTTTTTTTAATTGTGTTTTACGGAAGCAAAAATTATAGTGTGTAACCTCTGTGTGTGTGGGGAGGTGTTTGCCTTTAACAAAATTATCAAAAACGAATGGGGACAAAAAATAAGAGGCTTCAACTGTCGTTGGCGGATTTAGGTTTGACGAGGACTCCTCTAAACTACACAAACCTTGGAAGCAACTTGTTGCAAAAATTTTATCAGGTCTTACAAAACATGCATGCCTTTAAATTATTTTAAGGCTTCTGTGAATTGTGAGGACCTGTGACTAAATCCAGCCCTGCCGATCGCGAACGCAAACTGAGTCATGGACTTTGTCCATTGAGAAAATAACGAAAATAAAATGAAAGCTTAGCAAAATGTAAGTCATAATTCTACGTTATCTCAGTTTAAGAGCAGAAGATAAGTAGATTTTTATCGGGAAATTACATGAAATGGACCGGCATCTAGACGAAAATTTACATCTCATCTTTTGGGTAAAAGACTTAAAACACTTCCAACTTGGTGCTTTGCTGCTTTTTATGGAGTTTACTCCGTTGCAAACGTTCGAACCAGTTCCTCGCCTGTTAAAGTTTTTATCCGACGGAAGTAGTTGAGCAGATCTGAAACCTGGCCATCTGCTATATCAATTTCCCCATTCTGCAAATATTCTTTTCTGCTCTAGGCACAAGGCCTGAAATTTGGGGGGAGGGGGCCACTCGATTAGATCGACCCTAGTACGCAACTGGTACTTAATTTATCAACCCTGAAAGAATGAAAGGCAAAGTCGACCTCAGCGGAATTTGAACTCAGAACGTAAAGACAGACGAAATTCCCGCTAATCATTTCGCCCGGCGTGTTATGCTTCTGCCAGATTGCTACCTTACCATTCTGCAAATATTATAAGACATTGCCTCTCCTCCTCTCATTCACTAATATACCTGAAATATCTGTTTTGTATTAAAGACATGGAGCTGAGCTCGAGTTCTTATCGAGCTTTTTGTGATTGGTAAAAGGAAGAATTCATTTGTGTTAATTAACCCCAAGAAGTTCCTGGTATTCTCTTTCTAATAATCTTTGCCAATCGATGGAAAAGACGTTTGCCGAGCAAAGCAAAAGCTATTGAAGACAAAAAAAATTACTCACCCCTAATACACAAACATCTCTTAACATATGAAATTCCTTCAACTAAGGGTAGAATATTTTGGGAAACAAGAACTTCTTATACAATATGTCAAAGCAATATTCCCCTCAAAAAAATCGATAATGAACAATTATTTTCTCTAAAATATCGACTCATTGATGAACGTCTCTTAAATATTGGTTCGAAAGTGAGGCTCCACCAATTCTGTGAGTTTGATATTGCAGTTGTTGATTGATGCTAAACGGGACGAGAAAGATAAAGAATGAGTTTTAATTTTAATTCCAAGTCATGTTTTTAATAATTTAGAACGTTGGTTCTTTGATGATGTGGAAGTTTGGGTTAAGATGGATTGGTGGGTGATTGACTGTGGTGGAGGACTGGATTAATGATACATGATAAGGTTACCAATGGGGGCAGCTCAGTAGGAGACAACTACTGTCAAATGAGAGAGTCATCAGTGACGACAGATAACTAGGTCAGTACTAGAGTCAGGTAATTAGGTCAGTGCTAGAGTCAGATAACTAGGTCAGTATTAGAGTCAGATAATTAGGCCAATGCTAGAGTCAGATAACTAGGTCAGCAATAGAGTAAGATAACTAGGTCAGTACTTGAGTCTGATAACTAGGTCAATTCTAGAGCCAGGTAATTAGGTCAGTACTACTGTCAGGTAACTAGGTCAGTACTAGAGTCAAATAACTAGGTCACACGAGTACATCATCAATAACTTGGTAACCATTGTGTTAGATCAGTATGTATTCAATAAAGGTATATAATTAGATTAATAGTGTCAGGTGTCTGTCTTTGGCTGCCAGGCTTAATCTGCCAGCTAGATCAGTTCCACCACTCAACATCTTGACTATCTTTGGTGGAGTCGATTGCGCTGCAAACATTCCAGTCTGGTCTACAATTTGCCGGTCACTTCCTCCCTCTCTCTCCCTTCCTATCTTCCATCAGTCTCGAAGGCCCTCTAACGATCTTGGGTACTGCCTTTTCCCCTCAATAAAATATTAGTTTGAAATTTTGGCACAGGGTCAACAATTTCATGTAGAGTCTAAGTCGATTACATTGCTTCCATAGTTCAACTGGAACTTCCTCAATAAAATATTAATATATCAGGAAATCGTCATTAAAATGCCATTGCTATTGTTAATGGAGAGCTTTTCTAAAAGAGTTAATATTTCTTTTACCGTCGGATAGTTCCGGTTAGATCTAACCAATCCGACGATGATACAGAAGTTAATCTAAAAGAAGACATCCCACCATTTAATGTGATATAACATGATATCCTACACACTTGTAATCACTGTCCTGTGCCTAAGGAAACCTATCCACTATGTTGCTGTAATATTCGCTTCTAACACAGGCACAAAGCCTGACCATATTGCTGTAATATAACACGATATCACAAATCTATACACATTGTCTTGTGTTTAGCAAATCAAGCATTTTGTGGGAGGGGGTTAGCCGATTACATCGACCCCAGTGCTTGACTGCTACATATTTTCTCAACCCAGAAAGGATGAAAGTTAAAGTCGACCTCGGCAGAATTTGAATTCAGAACGTAAAGACGGACGAAATGTCGCTAAACATTGTGCCTGTATCTAATCCTGTTTAAGAAGGGATAATGACATTTGTCAGAGAGATAAAGAAAAAGAAAACGAGGTCAGGCGTTAATGATAACATAAATGATGATGATGATGATGATGATGATGATGATGATGATGACGACGATGATGATGATGATGATGATGATGGCAATGATGATGATGATGATGATGACGACGATGATGATGATGATGATGATGACTTTGATGATGATGACGACAACGATGACGACGACGACGTTGATGATGATGGGAGCGATGACAGCGATGAAGATAAGGTTAATGATGACAAACATAATAACAACAACAAGAACAACACCAACAACAGCAGCAGCAGCATCAGCAATACGTGAGATGATAGAGGTGTTAGTTTTATGTTCGGTTCTGGTGGTGATATCTTTCTAAGGTACCATGACCTCCAGGTAAATATTTTAATTAAGTAAAAACTATTTGCTGAACTAAAATAATGGAAGGCGACTGTTGTAGGTTAAAGACGACAGAGCAGAGATTTTCATAAGTCTCTCATTAAACTCCTCTGTTGAAATTTATTTTATAAACTGAAATATTTCGTTAAATCCTCCACATCAAATAAAACACTTCAACCCACAATAATGGGCGATCATAATGATGACGATGATGATGAGGGTGATGATGATGAAGGGCATGATGGTGAAGATGGTTAGGGTTAGGGTTTAGGGTTAGGGTTTAGGGTTAGGGCTTTTGCTACGCCGAAAACCGGTGGCGTACGTATTCTTTACCTCCGCCCTGTAATGAAACTCAAACTCACTTCCCACGACGTCCGATGTCTTACATCGAAACACTTATACTAAACCTCACTTACCAACGAAATACATAAGGTAACAACCCAGTACAGGTCGTCGTCGACTTACGACCACAATTGATTCCGACTGACTGGCCGTAAGTCGATTTGGTCGTAAGTCGATTTGGTCGTAAGTCGGTTTGGTCGTAAGTCGGCCTATAGACCTACATAACTTTGTTTTATATTTTTACATTCTTAAGTGACATTCTCAGGTAAAAATCACACATAGCATTCTGTATTATACTATTGTACTGGCATTAGTCGCAAATTTCGGAGTCTCAAGCAGTCACCTTATAAACAAATACGAGGTTGCCTCGAAGTCTCCGCGACAGGATAGTCATCCAACACTTGGGATAACCACTGGCGATCGATAACCAAACCTAGGGCAAGTGTTTGTTGGCTGACATCATCCGCAGACGGATTAATTTCTAAGAAATTAAACCCATTAGATTTCATCTGGACGATTTATTATGGCTGCCGGGAATTGGCGCACCAAACGAAGTAAAGTAAATCGGTCGTAAGTCGGATAGGTCGTAAGTCGACGACGACCTGTATATTCTGTTTGTCATCCTAAATGCTTCTGAGAAGAATCATGAGTATCGCACATTACGTCCTCTTCTTCATTTTAAACCAGACGACCTTTGTCCAAATATGGAATTATTCTTTTCTACTCTAGGCACAAGGCCCGACATTTTTGGGGAGTGGGCCAGTCGATCAGATCGACTCCAGTACGCAACTGGTACTTAATTTATCGATCCCGAAAGGGTGATAGGCACAGTCGGCGGAATTTGAATTCAGAACGTAAAGACAGACGAAAGACTTCTAAGCATTTCGCCCAGTGTGCTAACCACTCTGCCAGCTCGCCGCCTTAGATATGAAATTATTTCATACAGATAAGGAATTGTCTATACATTAGTATGTGAAGAGGCATGGCTCAGTGGTTAGAGCATCGAGCTCTCAATCACGAGGTAGTGAGTTCGATTCTAGGACCAGGCTGTGTGTTGTGTTCTTGAGCAAGACACTTTATTTCACGTTACTCCAGTTCAGTAAGTTGTAGAAATAAGTAGCGATGTCACTGGTGCCAAGCTGTATCGACCCCTTTGCTTTTCCCTTGGATAACATCGGTGGCATGGCGAGGCAAGGCTGGTATGCATGGACGACTGCTGGTCTTCTATAAACAGCCTGGATCGGACTTGTGCCTCGGAGGGTAACTTTCTGAGTGCAATCCCATGGTCATTTATGACCAAAGGGGATCCAAATACATTAGTGTGATGGTGTCTCCTGCTTGACCATTGACTACCGGAAGTATGTATCAACAGTTCGATCGGTGGTCAACGTATTTATCCAAACACACAGAGACTCCGATGAGTATTTGCTCCCAAGAACTCAACAAAGAAACGAACCGTAAAATAAAACATTCCGTTCCGAAACAAAATACCTGCGTCAGATTTGAACTCACAAACTCTGAGTGAAGAGGTCCAATGACCTAGTTTCTTGGCTATTTCGTTTCAGCAGGAAATCCTGGTTAATAAATTCGGTTTCATTTCTCCCCTGTCATTATTGATGTTGGCAAAAGCAGGAACACTATCTAATTCCATTTCTTGTTTCGGAAGACCTCGTCAGACACTCACAAGTTGTTGTTATTGTTGTTGTTGTTGTTGTTGTATAGCCCCGGGTCATTCCTTTCCTAGGTACAGCGGTGGCCTTGAAACGGAATATAATGGTTTTGAAGGTTACATAAACCCGTTAATGACTATAATTCTATCCTCATAATTAAAAGTGGGAAAACATTAAGACACAAATCTCTCTGTATTCGTTGACATTTCTCATATTTCAACACTAATTATGTGTGTATGCGTGTGTGTGCGTGTGTGTGTGTGTGTGTGCATGTATGCATTTGCATGGGTATGCATATATAGATATATATGGGCATGTGTACGTGTTTATGTATGTCTGTATGTATATATACATGTGTGTGTTTGTGTATGTTCGTACATACACAAACACACACACACATACACATACAGGGATCCTTTTTTTTGAAAGCTGATCTTCCAGAAAGTCTACATCGACTATAAACCAGAAATGGAAACGTTGTTGTTGTTGTTGGTGGTGAGGGTTGTAGCAGGGTTTGTGGGGCGGCCTCTACTCACTGTTTCCTTCCTATGGTTGTTTTCTCTTAAATGTACTAAAAGACATCGTTGATGGCTGTCGTCGCGTTTCTACTTAACCCAAAAGAACAAGGAGGAGAGGGGAATACTTGATGGGGCGCGGAGGTACTTTATATTGATTTCGATTTTTGGCACAAGGCCAGCAATTTCGGAGGAGGGGATAAGTCAATTAGATCGATTCTAGTGTTCAACTGATATTTATTTTATCGACCTCGGAAGGATGAAAGGCAAAGTCGACCTCTGTAGAATTTGAACTGAGAGCGCAAACACGGACGAAATGCCGCTAAGCATTTTGCCCGGCATCCTTAATTTCAGGTATCGGAGTGGATTATCAGCGAACATTTGATACAAGACATATGTACTGATGAGAAACCAACTCATATCTGCAAAACCACATGATCTGTTCTAAGCAGTTACTTAACAAGGTTAAAAACATTCGCGAACGTGGTATGCTTTGGTTCTTCTCTGATAAGAAAGACTTTGGCCAAACACATTAGTCTAGCAAGAGAAATGACAGATGGTTGTGAGCAGATCTTTCTGATGTTCCCAGAATGATGCGCACAAAGTTTCCAGCAACTCTGATGGCTTTCGGAGTCTGGAGTAACAAAGGTCGCGTTATGCCAACACATCTTTCTTCGGGGTCTTAGAATTAATGCTGCTGAATACATTCAGCTGGTGGAGACTGTTGTTAAACCCTGGATGGATGAAGTCAGAAATGGAATGTCATATATGTTTCAATAAGACTCAGAGCCGTTTCAAAACGTTCCATGTAATTCCAAGAATGGATGTCAGACAATCTTTGCCATCATGTAACACCATATATATGGCCTCCAAACTCACCAGACCGAAATGCCATCGATAACAACGTTTGGCGCGCGGTTCAAAGGGAAAGTAATCAACATCAACACAATACCATAATTTCACTGTAGGCCGCCATTGTCCCTGTGATGTCTGAAATCACTATGGACTATTTAGTGCTGGTATGTCAACGAATGCGGTCCCGCATTGGAGCAGCCATCGAAGCCGAAGGCAGCTTCATAGTATAATGTTATAAGAAAACTTATCGAGAACAAATGCACAAATTTTTACTAAGGAATGTTTAGTTTTTGCTAGAGATTATCAAATATGTCCTCAAATACTTCTCGCACCTTTTATATCATAGTTTCTCGACCCAGTTTTAGTATAACCACATGAATTCATAAGACTATTGTCATTTTTATCGCGGTAAATGCTGTCATGTTGACCGTTTTACGATATTTTGATTTATTTAGATGAAGGGAAAATTGTACAAGTATTCCTGGACTTGGGAAATTGAAATTCTGTGACAACTGATGGCGTTTTGTCGTTTTTCTATGTAGAGGTGGAGAGAAGATAAAGCAGTGTTGAATACCCAGATAAACCACAGTGCTCTATTTCACTGCTGTATTTATAATTTATTTTACAAGATTTATCAGTCCTCGTCTCAGTGATACTGTTGTTTTTGTGATGAGCGGGTAGAATCGTTAGGACGCCGGGCAAAATGCTTTGCGGCATTTCGTCCCTCTTTACAAATTCCGCCGAGGTTGACTTAGTCTTTCATTCTTTTGGAGTCGGTAAAATAAGGACCAGTCGAACCCTGGAATCGATGTAATCGACTCAGCCCTTCCCACGAAATTGCTGGCCTTGTGCCCCTATTTATTTCTTTATTGCCCACAAGGGGGTAAACATAGAGGGGACAAACAAGGACAGACAAAGGGATTAAGTCGATTACATCGACCCCAGTGCGTAACTGGAACTTATTTTATCGATCTCCGAATGGATGAAAGGCAAAGTCGACCTCGGCGGAATTTGAACTCAGAACGTAAAGACAGACGAAATACCGCTCAGCATTTCGCCCGGCGTGCTAACGTTTCTGCCAGCTCGCCGCCCTGTTTGTGCCCATATTTGAAACCAATGTTGTTGCTGTTCATCAATTATTTTTAAACGAAGAAGGAAATGTTGTTTATTATTCATGTCTGACATTTTCTCCCATATCATTATATTTTGTTTTGATATAATGAATAGCTTCAACATTTCTATGTCCAGTCTTCTTGCACCTATTGCCGTTGTTACAATGGCTGCGGCTGCTGCTACTGTTATTGCTGCTGCGGCTGCTGCTGCCTCGATTTTAGATGTTATCCGCTGAAAATTTCATCCAATTTCCACCGAAAAATATTTACCGCTGCAGGGATTTATAACCATTTAAAACCATCAAATCCTTTAACGTTGTTACACGGAAAGTGTTCCACCGTTCAGCTATTGTATTCCCTAATATTGTTACACATCAAGTTTTGCGACGAGCAGTTCATAAATCCATGAATATATTCCCAGACAAAGAATGGATGAAATAAGAACACAAGGTTGAGTGGAAGTCATCAAGAACGAACAAAACTGAAAGCAAATAAGAAAGAAAACCACGAGAGGAACATGTATAACAGAAAGAGCAACGTGAAGAATAAGAATCTGTTGAACAGGAAATGGTTTGGTTTTCAGGGTTGGCCAATGCAAAGTGTTTTACAGCGTTTTAGTAAAAAAGCGGAGGTAGTCTATTGTTTATATTTCAGTTGTATTTTATAATCATTTTCTGTACGTTTACGTAAGATAAACATATTTGTATATTGACTCGGTGCGGAGAAAAACACACAAAACGTGGACGTGCTCATCCCTCGTCAGCCATCGACCAAAAAGCTCCATAGTTTCGTGCCATTAAATATATACATACACATTCGTGCATATATATGAGTGTTAGTGTGTGTGGGGAGGGGGGTATTCATATATACACACTCACATACATATTTAGAGAGAGAGAAACTGCCTGGTAGGACGATAATAGAATACAAGGAGAAAAACACACAAAACGTGGACGTGTGCATCCCTCATCAGTCAGCGACCAAAAAACTCCACAATTTCGCGCCATTAAATATATATATACACACATACTCACGTATACACTCACATACACTTACACACATACAGCCAATTCCCCCCACACATACTCACACACACACACACACACACACACATATATACACATACACTTACACACATACAGCCAACCCTCCACACATACACATACTCACACACACACATACACATACACTTACTCACATACAGCCCCCCCCACACACACACATTGAAAGATGCTTATTATCGTTGTGACTTTAATTTTATATTCTGTTTTTTATTATGTTGTTTCATTCTGAAACAATTTCTGCTTCTCTTTATCTCCTTACATCTACTGTCGCAGTTCTGGCTCTGCACTTGAGGTGACATCACAACAGCGCAGCTGCCGTTACATCATCTCCATGATACAACGCATTAAAGTACCTCATTACAGTCTTTTAATTAATACCTTTGATAGGCAGGTGTAGTGTTTGTTGACACACAAACAAACCGTTTATTAAGGTCACATTTCTCACAGCCTCTGTACATCAACGAATTACTCCACCACCGTTATGTTTCCTTCACCGCTCTTAATTTGCAGCCAAAATCCATTGACAAGGCTTTGATCGGCCCGAGGCTATGGTAGAAGACACTTGCCCAAGGTGCTACGCAGTGGGACTGAACCCGGAACCCTGTGACTAGGAAGCAAACTTCTTACTACACATCCAAGCCTGCACCTACAAGGAGTGTAGCTTCAAAACTTTTCAACTTTCTGTTCCCTGATCGAATTGCCCCTCATATTAGTCCCCTATCTTACGACAGGACCGCAAAAGCTTCTGCAAAATCAGGTCAACACTACCACAGATCCTTGCCTTCGGAGGAATGAAAGAAAAGCTCAGAATCTCCAGACAAAATCCATTAATTGGATTTGTGGATTTCTCCAAGGTTTTTGACAGTGTCAATAGGAAGGCCATGTTCTTTATCTTGTCAAATATTGTCAAAGACATCACCATCATATACAGTAACCCTTCAAGCTTTGTGCAAAACGTATTTGGCCCAATTGAAAAGTTTCCAACAACAGCAGGAGTTCTTCAGGAAGACAACCAAGATTGTTTTTCTCTTTTTATGACTTTAGACGACTTTATCATTAACTAAAATCTTGACTCCATCCAAGACAAAGACCTCACCTTTAAGCAGAAGCAATCAAGGCATCATCAGAGTGATGATCTTGCGCTCACAGCTCATTAATTAATTCTCATTTTGCGAGAAGGCTGCAGTCAAATTTGTTGTGTTTCTCAATTTGAAGAAGACGGAGTTTGTGACAATCAAAGAAGGTGATAGCCACCTCCGGCCAGTTTGTTCCACAGATGACACGCAACTCAAGGAGGACAGTGACTTTAAGTACCTTGGGTCTAATATTGCTTACTTAAGACTTTCTGACACGCAAGGGGAAAGTCTGGAGTGCCGTAACAAGCTTCAAAACATCTAGCAATCAGTTATTTCGAAGATCTTTTTCTTTGGGACGTGTAGAAAGACCTTTCATTTCTGCGGCGCTGAAGCCTGGACTATGAAGGAGAGGCTTCAAAATCGCCTCACAACAAATTGTCCTGATACATAAAACCGGATCTGAATATTTGTGATGGAATAAACTTTCCTCCACCCCCACCCTCATACACTCATCCATCAGGTGTTAAGCAAGGTGACACATTAAGTTTACCACTCTAGAGCTTCTGCACATTTTCCATCGAGCAAATTTCTTTCAGACTACTGGATTCGACACACGGCTATAAAAAAAAAGCCACCTGTCCAAAGTAACTTCTGTAGAGAGATCGAACTCGGAACTACGTCGTCGTGCAATGACTTCTTAGCCTCTCATGACCATGTTCGCTTCTATGTCTTCATTGCTATTGCTCCTGTTGTTGCTGTTGTTGTTAGCATTAATGTGTCAAAGAAGGCTTGGAATCGCCATTAACATATGCCTGCTTCCGTTCTGATATTCTTCGTAATTCAATCCAAACCGTCATATATATATATATATATATATATATATATATATATATATATATATATATATATATATATATATATATATATATATATATATATATATATATATATATTATATGTATTTATTTTCTCCTAATTAACTAATAACTCGGACAAAATAAATTGGTTAATAGATACCAGGGTAGCAAAGATCACAAAATGACTGTGGTGTAACTCCTGTTTATGAGGTAGAAACTCCTTGATATTTTGGGTACTTGAGTATATATAAATTTAGTGAATGGAGTAAAACGCATATGTTAACTACATACTTTTATTTCCAACATATGTTTCGAAGATTACAAATTATACCTTCCATAGGAATCGGTGATGTTGTTAATAATGTAATCTTCTCTTCAGGGAAATGCATGGGAACCAGCTTAAACGTAAGACATTTTAACCGAATATAACTGAAGAGAAGATTACATTCTTAACAACATCACCGATTCCTATGGAAGATGTAATTTGTAATCTTCGAAACATATGTTGGAAATAAAAGTATGCAGTTAACATATGCGTTTAACTCCATTCACTAAATTTATATATATATATATATATATATATATATATATATATATATATATATATATATATATATATATACATATATATATATATATATATATATATATATATATATATATATATATATATATATATATATATATATATATATATATGCATATATATATTCTTATATATAACTTCCTATCACTGTCGACCTTTTCTTTGTATAAAGTAAATAAATATAAATACGGCATTTTGCTGAAAAATATTGACCGGTCCCTCGATTTAATGTCTAACTGTTTTTATATGTAATATTACACGAAACAAGCATATGTCTGTGTGTGTTACTATCGATCTATATATGTGTCTTGTGTGTATTTGTGTATGTGTGTTTGGGTGTGTGTGTATGTGTGTGTGTGTCTATCGATATATGTGTATTTTGTGTGTGTAAGTGTAAATGTCAAAAAATCCACGAATCAGGTAAAACAGGCCCTCAAATTAGGTAACGAAGTGTACACATTTTTGTTATTTATTATATTGGCTTCAAATTTTGGCACAAGGCCAGCAATTTTAGGGGAGGGATAAGTCGGTTACATCAACCCTAGTGTTCAAGTGGTAGTTATTTCATTGACCCCGAAAGGATGATAGTCAAAGTCGACCTCGGAGAAATTTGAACTCAGAACGTAAAGATGGACGGAGTACCACCAAGCATCTTGTCCGGTGTCCTAAAGATTTTGTCCCTTCGCTGCCCTTATTATCTATATAATATTTCATTTGCTTCCTAGGCTCATGATGACCAAACGAGCGAATGGTTTCGTGCCAAACTCCGAGGACCAGCTCCGGCAATCATCTGGAAAAAAGTGTACGTGGTTATCTGAGTATATTTCTGCAGGTGTGGAATACTTGGTGCGTGTGTGCACGCGCGTGGACGAACATGTAAGAGTAAGAAGATCCAGGTTAATCTAACGAGATAAAGGGTGAGGGAGTTGTACTGTGGCAGTGGTACACGTAAAGGCTACCTGCTATCGGGGACATGCACACACACACACACACACACACACACACACAGCTTTTACACAGCAATTGAAAGTTAGATGCGGATACACACACATGTACACATATGTGTACGTATGTATGTATTTGTATATATATATATATATATATATATATATATATATATATATATATATATATATATATATACTTCTAAAGACAGTAGCGTCCAATTTATTGTGAAAATCAAGTTGACTGGATCTTCATTATATACGTGTGCGTGTGTGCATTATGTGTGTGTGTGTGTGTGTGTATATATATATATATATATATATATATATAGAAAGAGAGAGAGAGAGAGAGAGAGAGAGAGAGAGAGAGAAAGAGAAAGAGACAGAGAGCGAGAGACATACATACATACATACATACATACATACATACACGTTTACACTCTACATGCATGTCCAGATGCATACATACGTTTATATGCACGCACAAAACACGCACACATATATACAAACATAAGCACACACACACACATACACACACACGCACACTCCTACCCATGCACATACACCCACAGTTCCACACCACGTACCTACCTTTATCCAGTTGTAAAACTCCTACAGTGTTGGAAACTGTGATAGTCTTCCATATTGTAAATTATCCAGGAAATATTTCACAAACATCTCTTGATTAGACAATATATGAGAGGACGCCTCTCTATTCCTCGTGGGGCCACATAAACCCACCGTCAACCATAAGCAAACACTATATACATATATATATCTACCAATTAATTGGTAGTTGTATAATAAAAAATCGATGGGTAGATAAGTATGTGTAAGACAACGTAGAAATAAAAATCGTGGCACTTTTTGCCTTTCCTTTAAATATCTTCTCTTGGAAACTTGAGGTTTAATGACCATTCCATTATTTTGTCGTTACAACAATTAATAAAATATCTTTCTTAATAACAAATAAAAATGATTTTCTTTGATTTTCTTTTTTGCACTCAGATTTCTCCCAATTTTTCTGACATATTTTTTAGTTTCTTTTGTTTTCCCTTCCATCAAACAATAAACCGGAATGTTTGAGAAATCAGATGATATTCCGAAGTAAGTCTCCCTTTCGGTTCATAAAAAGCACGCCGTTGTTGTCGTTAGAATGACCAATTCGTAGACTACACAAGAGAAAGGGAGAAGATGGAAGCGAGATATAAGTAATATGTACCGTCTTGTTCACTTTAACTTCGCCTTTGCACCCTCTGCCTAAAATTTGATACGCACCTGGTCCCAGAATTGTGGTGAATATACACGGTTAATCCAAGCAGATTGGTGAATAAACCAAGGGATGGATCGTTAAATAATTTCCGTAAACAACTGGTGGATGTAATTCATTCATTTGTTCAAAGTAAATACCAAAATAACAAAAAATACAAAAAAGTTTTCACCTAAATGAAGCCTTTGAAAAGTTTGGGAAAGAGATGTGTGAAACCAATTGAGAGAAAAAAAAGCGCCCTCTGTCTGACGTTGAATCTGAAAAGAGCTTGGGGCAACGTTTATCTGTTAGCCATCTTTACAGTAAACTAAAACATAATTAAAGGTTTTTATAGTATCAGAAGTAAGATATTATCCTCTTCTTGTTAAAATACCTTTGTCACTCTTCTCACTCTTGTTCTTTTCTTCTCGCTGCGTATCACTTGCTTTCTGTCCTTTTCTCTTTTCTCTCGCTCTCTGTCTGCCTTTTTTTTTTCTTTCTCAATCTATTTGAGTTTTTAAATTCCATTCGGTTTGTTTTTTAAACTATTTTATTTGAAGACTTAGGAAAATTCTTGTAAGATTATTTTATCAAGGAAGGAAGCTAAAAATGAAGGTAAAGCATTTATAAGCAAATACTTGTACTTTTTAACGGAAGAGAATAATAATAATAATAATAATAATAATAATAATAATAATAATAATAATAATAATAATAATAATAATAATAATATTTTTATTTGCCACCAGGGTTCATTCATTCATGCAATCCGAATACGTACAAATATATTACAAAACCTGAGGAGATAGACAAAACGAGTTGTCAAAAAGCGAATCTGTTGTGGTCAGAAATGCTTCACAATTTATTAAAATGTATGAAACATTTTAAATTAGGCAAAAATAATTGGATGATTATTTAAAACACAGAT
>NC_142946.1:3136159-3141159 GCF_046866305.1 Octopus bimaculoides
GTTTCCGTAACACCAAATCCGTTCGTGACCAATATTCCTCCGTTACCGATCAGTAGGATCCTGTTTTACAGAAATTCGGTCATAACGATTTAATCGACTTCGACATCAACAAAGCCCTCGACCGTGTCTGACATACAAATCTCCTCTCGTCGCTGCCCGCCTCTGGGCTCAATTCGTCTCTCATCCTCTTGGGAAGTAGCCCCCTAAACAGATCGTATTATGACCCCATGTGCTGACGGAACCTGGGAGTTACTGAATTACCTCCCTTGTACAATTAACTCCCTTTCTGAGTTATCTCCCTTACATTACATTTACACAAAATTTTCTCTGCGAGTTTTAAATTTTTCCAGAATTCTTTGTTACCAAAACTTCTTTATTGTCCACAAAGCAATTAATGGAAATGTAATTTGGTAAATATATTACATTATAAGCTACTCTATAAAGAACAGAATAAGTCATTTAGAACAATGGAAACTTAGCGTGGTTTAACGGATTAATCCAGAAATTTACACAAAACGAACATTAAAAAAATGTTTTACATTATTGATATTTCAGTTTGTTGATTAGTTTAAGATAAGATGGAGTTACCTGCTTCTGGAAGCGTAATTTAAGTATCAATTACACCTGCAGCCACACACACACACACACACACACACACACACACACACACACACACACACACACACACACACACACACACATTTATTTCTTGGCAGCTCAATCAATACAAATTGTGACTCCAAATTTCCAGTTGCCGATCAGCAAACGATTTGTGAATAAATATATTTATCTTTATCTCTTTTATTTGTTCCATTTATTGCAATAAGACCACGCTCAGGCGTTGCTTCTAAAAGTTTGGTTCAACAAATCGAGCCAAGTACCTCTATTTTAAAATCTGGTACCTATTCTATCGGTCACTTTTGCCGAATGGCGTAAACAAACCAACACCGGTCGGGGACAAAGACAAAAACAACACACACGCACGCATACACACTCGTACGATGGGCTTCTACTCAGCTTCTGTAATAACAGAAACCACTTTCCCAAAGCGCTGAACTTGAGATCACAAGGCTGCAAAGTGAACTTCACCACACGGCCATGTCTGCGCCTATATATAGATATGTAGGCCATTAGATATGTGTATATATATATATATATATATATATATATATACCATTAGAGTCTGAAGAGACGCCGTAAAGCTTAGAGCTTTATGGACATGAACCCCTGGGTAACCCTATAGACCGACCATAACTATCTTTATCTAATTGCTCTACTGCTCTATAACATAGAATGTGCTTCTCTTTCGGATTTATGATTTACTGACAATATATATATATATATATATATATATATATATATATATAATTATATGTATTTATTTTATCCTAATAAATAATAATTCGGATAGAATAAATGGGTTAATAGAAACCAAGGTAGCAAAGATCACAAAATAACTGTGGTGTAATTCCTGTTAGTGAGGCAGAAACTCATATATATATATATATATATACACATTTACTGTATGAATGGATGATGGAAGGGGCCTTATACACAGTAAATATAAATTTGGAGAAGGGGAACAGTGGTGATAGAAGGGCCAGAAATGGGTATTTGAGAGTTGAGTTGATAAAGATGTAAATATAAGTGTAGGGAAGTGACATGGGTATATTAGTTCAGGGGAAACAAGGAAAGGGGCTGGAGAGGAAGAAGGGAAAGAACATTGGAAGGGCTAAAATGGAGGGGAGGATGGAAAAAAGACAGGGATATGTAGGGGTGGTGTTGGGAGGAGAGGGATTGGCAATGGTAGAGTTAGTCAAAAGTAAGGGCCAGTGGGTGAATAGAGAAGGGGTATAATAGAAAAAGGTGGGATTACTTGGGGTGAAGTCAGGAGAGAAGGGTGATGAGATCAAGGAAAGAGTAGGGGCTGGGAATACACACTCACACACATGTATATGTATGTGTGTATGTCTGTAAGTAACATGTAAAAGGCACCCACTACACTCTTGGAGTGGTTGGCCTTAAGAAGGGCATCCAGCCATAGAAACCAAACCAAAATCAGATTGGAGCCTTGTATACCTCCTCCAGCTTACCAGTTCTAGTCATACTGTCAAACTGTCTAACCCATGCCAGCGTGGAAAACGGACGTTAAATGATGATGATGATGATGATGATGATGATGATGATGATGATGATGATTATATAGAAAAACCTTCGCAGAATTTGAAATCAGAAAGTAAGGACGGAAGAAATGCCAATAAGCATTTGGCTCTTAGAACATAGCGACAGGCAAAATACCATTAAGCATTTCGTCTAACGTGCTAGCAATTCTCCCAGCTCACCATCTTCATAATAATAATAATAATAATAATAATAATAATAATAACAATAATAATAATAATAATAACAATAATAATAATAATAATAATAATAATAATGGTTTCAAATTTTGGCACGAGGCTAGTAATTTTGGGGAAGGGGTAAGTTGATTACATTGACCTCACTGCTCAACTGGTATTTATTTTATTGATCTCCAAAAGGATAAAAGACAATGTCGGCCCTAGCAGCATTTGAACTCACACCACAAAGCATTCGAACTCAGACCACTTCCTTGCTCGGTAACGGTTCTGCCAGTTTGTTGCCTTACAATGCTGAGCATAAAATGCAGTTATTGGGGAGGGGGGGGGGATAGAGAAAGAGGACGGAATCAACATGAATGATTTAATGCTACAAATGTATATAAAATAAGTTTGCCATGTTAAACTAATGATGCGAGATATTTATAAAATGGTGAAGAAACTGGAAATAGCTTGTAGTAATGCCGGAATGTATTGTCAAGACAGGCTGAATATATTTTGGTTAATGTTGTTGTTGTTGTTGTTATTTTTCATTAAATTATTTTAATAATAATGTTCTCCACTTGCAGACAATATTTATAAGTTGAGGCCATTCATAAACAGAGCATTAGTGTCGGAAGAATCACTGATTAGTTGAAGTTCTGTGTCAGCGTTTGATCTGCTATGCAAATGTGTTATCAGAAGTAGCTTGGTTGACTTAACGAGTTATTTTAGAAAGCTGTTTATCTGCTCCCCTCCCACACTCCTTTACACTCCCCCCTCTCTCCCCCTCGCTCTCTCTCCCCTCCTCGCTTTCTCTCTCCCCCCCTCTCTCTCTCTCTCCCTCGCTCTCTCTCTCTCTCCCCCTCACTCTCTCTCTCTCTCTCTCTCTGTTGCCAATTGGTTCTGGAGTGTTGCAGTTTCTGTTTGTTTCCGCCAATCTCCGTCACAATATCCTCATTGTTATCAAAGCTTTAAATAACAATAATCAATTGTCTACAATTCAACACCCAATCTCACGTCCAACCACTTCTATAATAAGCTGCTAACAGAACAAAAAATATCAAACAAAACAAAACAGAAAAAAAAAAATGAAGTATTGTTCATATTTTAAAATATTTTCTGCTTTATGTTTCTTAGTTTTTGCTGTTTTTTTTTTTTTCTTAAATAGAATTTTTATTCCTTATTTATCTTGTGTAGCCATAGTTTCAAAGACTTGTTGACATTGGATACCGTGATATTTATGCCTTTCTACAGGTCAGAACCGTGCTTCCGCCCCTCCCCCCCGCATTATTTACTCAGGGCCTCCATCAGCGGTGGAGGGTGAGGGTGGGGAAGTTGTCCTCAAACTGCTGACCAGATCTGAATACTTTCCCAAAAATTGGTCCCTATGAAAGATATCCATGGTCCAGAGGGCAGCGGTCAAACTGGTGGAATACATCCACAATACTGGACCCTGTGATCCTTAAGATGTTAGAAGACTGTAAGGTGCTAGTTGGGATGTCTTTGATTGTCTGTCTGCTCAATCAGAGCTGACCTGCAATTAAATTACAACTACCACCACTACCACCACCACCACCACAATAACAACAGCAAACAACTACCACCACCACCACCACAACAACAACAACAACAACAAGAACTATAACTACTACGACGACCACCAACATCCCCAGAGGAACAGACCACTGGATTTTCTTAAACAAACTACTACACTCGACATTTGTATTGAGTACTTCTTTGGACACTTACCCAACAATGTATGCGTGTGTGTGTGTGTGTATTTAGTTAAACTTATCTCCAATACTAACCCCTCTCATTCCACTTGTCCCTTCCCTCCACCATCCCATTAAAATCTTTCAAAAAATAGTTCTAAACACTCCAAGACTCTAAGACTCTGACTAACCAACACTAAAATCTATGTCATTTACTGGTATCTTCCATGCGGAATATTTGGTAATTTTTCGCTGCAATCAACAGCGAAGAATGTCTGGAGTTGCTGAGTAAGATAGCAGAAATGTTATTTCAGCTTCCATTTATCTATTTCTGATCAATTCTAATGAAATATTTTATATAAAGTTCACCGAATCAAGGTTAGACCCCACTTGCACTTCATAATCAATATCTGATAGATATTGGCAACAAAATCAAACACAAACTAACCCTAAACTTCCCCCCGCTTCTCCCATCTTGTTTTTCACTCCTACCACCACCACCACCACCAACAACAACAACAACAAGACTGGATTTCTGCTCTGTATGTCATAGATATAATGTGCAAAACAGGGTAGAATGTTGGTAATAAAAGGGTAGAAATATAATAATAACAGGGTGGAAAGTTGGCTACGAAACACGATAATGAACCTAAAAGCAAACATTCACTGATTATGGAGAAGACATTTTCATTGTAGAACTGAATTCTTTGGTTTTCTTAAAGGGAAGAACAACCAAAAAGCTGTTGTTGTTTCGTTCTATATAAGTCCTGATCCAACAAACGTTGTGCTCAAAGATCTAACCATGACCTTTCTCTCTTTTATTCAGGAATTTGGGGGTCTAGAACTACAACATCCTACAAAGATTCTGCCACAGATATAACAAAAGAAACAATGTAAATATTTTGAGTTCCATTATTGATGTGAATATTTTAAAGAAATGGTTGCATCC